>NC_134277.1:139083088-139385796 GCF_949628215.1 Phalacrocorax aristotelis
TCAGTCCTTCAAAGCCTTCTCCGTGCATAATGTGAGGATCAAAGGCTTGTAGAAGGAAAATTCAATTAATAATAAAAACTTAACAGAGAGAGAAAGCATGCTTTAGAGGTTAAAATAGGTGGATAAAAAATAAATAGGTTTAAAAAAAAAAACCTGCCCCCAAAAAACTCCCAACACCCAGACTGGCCTTCTGCAGGGCTCCACAAAGAGTGCCCCCCCCCCGATGTGGTCACTTTTCAGGGGATCAGGAGGATGATTGGTGTCATAGTATGAGCAAGAGCCTCTTGGTTGTTGCATTATTCTTGTTAACAGCAAATGGACTTGTCTATGACCTCCTGCTATCTCTGAGCAGTCTGAAGTTGGCATTCCTGCCTCAGGAACGGATCCATATGTTTTAAGCATTGGGTTACTAACTAGCACGGTGCCTGCTCTGCTGGCCTCTAAATCAACCAGCTTTGAAGGCCATACATGATAAGGGAGTGCCACAGCTTCCAGAGGAGTAAACGAGGGGAGCGTCAAGAAAAGAAGTGCTTGTGGGCCAGCTCCAGGATTTCTCCCAGTGTTGTGAATCCAACATTTTCTGTGAGGAGGCATTTCAAAAGGCCATATTATCACAACAGTATGGGGCCTGCTTAATGAAAGAGTGTGTTCTTCAGTGAGTACAACCACTGCCTTTTTGCAGCCATGACAACAATTGGTCTAAAAGAAACTAGGCTAATATTTGAATGGGTTTCCACAGATTAATTGTTCAACATGAGACTTATGACAATAAAAGTGCTTATGCCAGATTTAAAATAAGCTTTTATTGAGAATAAATAAATAAAAAAATATTGAACCAAAAAGCAACACACAAACCAAAACAAACAAAATCCTCCTGGAAATACAGTTCCTTTCTTTGTATTTTGCACAATGGTCTGTCTAATTCACATTAAATTCAGCATGATCTTAACATCAACTTGGGGTCATCACAGATTTCGGTGTAGGCTAGGATGGTGGTATGAACAGCGGTATGAACATAAATAACGTCTAGAATCTATGCAGATGGAAACTCCCTTGTTTTTCTATCGTGAAATAAAAAAGGCAAGCAATTTTATTAGTATATTTGACAAGGATTCTAATCATATGTATAATCACTGATATTACATAGTTTTCTTTGCAAAAATATTCACACATTTTTTTTCTCTGGCAGGTCTCTGATTTTGAAGGAAAATAGCCTTTCAAAATACATCTTTCTAAACTTATAATACTTACTGTTCCCTTCATTTATAACTGAAAATTGTTTATACTGAAATCAAAACCCAAATCCAGGAATTTATCTGTTTTAAGGCAGTTTACTCAGTCTGACTAGGTGTCTGTGCACTTCATTTTGCTGTATCTCTGGGTATATGAATAAGAAACACAATATTTCTGTCTTTGTCAGATAATAAAAACAAACACACAAAACAAGTGTAGGATCTCCCTGTGATTCTTGGCTTGCAGTATAGTTTTAATGTCATCTGACCAGAACATCAGGAGTATAGAAACAGGCTTGTGAAGAAGCTTGCTCTTAGCTATTCATTTTAGGTCATTCCCTGTTTTGCAAAATATGTCTGCTTGCTCAATAAATAGATATACGAGGCATGTTGAGAATGATTATTTGGGATCACAGAATTTTTGAGCTTTTTGTTTAACCTCTTTGAGGATAATATGTATTTTCTTGGGGATATGACAATCCACACAAATGAAATATTCTAATTTATGATGTCAGAGTAGAAAGTTTGTCTGACTTGATAACTCCACATAAGATAACTTAATTCCTTCCTGATACAATACAAGTATCTGGTTTATACTTCATTATAAATGACTGAAATTATATGGAATAGATTCTCTGAGACAGATTATATTTTATTTCCTTTGAATGAACAAGGTATTTCCACAGTAATAAGATGCAGTAGGAGTGCCATTTTTAAATGAGTATGTTAATACTTAGACATAATGCCTAATTTCTACAAAAGGGTCCCCAGAGGTTTCTGTAAATTTCTTATGCACAGAGGTATGAATGTACAATAGGACATTTATATAAATACCAGAAAATCCAACTTCTCAAATACATTGAAATCCAGGTAGTAGTCTAGAGGACCTAGAAGGAGGCTGTTTTCCTAATAAGTTCAATTGATCACATATTTGTCTATAAGAAATACAAGGAAAATAAAATAATTTGAAGAGGAAAACAATCCTCTGATACAGGTATTATATTCGTGACAAGCCTACATTCCCCTCCCCACACACTAAAATATGAAAGGAGATTGAATAATCTAAGAGGAAGAGGGAAAGAAGAGTCTGCCATTACTAGGCAAACACACATTTTAATGCTTTCTTTTCAACATAAAATACATCATCAGAGGGAGAAGAGACAGAAGACATCCTAAGCTACGACACTGGTGAGAAATACCATACAGACAGATGCAGGCTTGGAGTTACGAACTTGACTTCTATCCATGCATCACTTGAGCAGTCAGAAGCATGAAATAAACTGCTGTCTGCACTCAACTCACAGGGGAAGGGAAGAGGTAGGGAGTGGATGGAGACTAAAGCCAGCAGCTTTGTATACCTTTAATGGTAGGTAACATATATTGCCTGGAACATAACCTAAAATTAAATTCCCTCAAATGGATATTCTATTGTTAATGTCTACTGTAATGCATGTATCTAACCAGACTCATTCCTCCACTCATTCCTTCCAGAGACTGGTATCTCCGTTGTGCAAGTGTCCACATAACAGTTAAAAATAGATAACAGCAATGGTGAAAAACCAAACCATTCATTCTACCTCCTATCTTCTGTTATGCATACAATCTAAAAACCTTTCAACAGAAAGGCAGAAGTCCAGTTCTCACTTTTGCTAGCAGCAAAAATAAATCTTATGCTGGCCCTGAAGTCCAGTTTAGCTTTAGTTATAATATAAAATATCTACTTTCAGTTCACAGAGTGAAGGAGGAAGGGAATACAGTAATCTACTTATGGAGACAAGATAGCTGGTTGAAAACATCCTTTCTGGCATTTGAGTTCATTCCAGCATTTTAACGGCTTAAAGAACAGTTGCTGTTTTCTGGTATTTCTCATGCCTTGAAGGTCAATTTTGTCTTAGTACATAATGCATCAACCTGAGGAAAACATTGTGTCGTCTAATTGCTATTGTGAAAAAACACAGGTTAAATGTTTTGTCAGGGAGAAAGAGATTGAAGAGTTGATTGGAAAATATGAACAGCTCCTGCCTGGATACCTGGATAAAATTTCCTCCACAGGTGTGGGCACAATATCTCCGATATTTCAGGATATGTTTGCTGGCAGTTTTTATTTTTTTAACTTGACAGCAAATGCTAGGTTGAGTCACCAGGGGACATTAGTGAGTATAAGTTGCAATTTAGGGCAGCTGTACTTTTAGGAGGAAACTTATTCAGCTGAATTATTAATTGACCTCATTAAAAAAGTAATACAGACTTTCCCCTCACCATTGTTTAGACTATTGCGTTTTTCAACTGAGTCCAAAAATCTGTAAAACTGTAGAGGGAATACATACATCATACATAAATACTTCTCTCCTAAGCGTGTAGCTGAATATTAGTACCTTTCTAAAAGAGGGATCTGTATCAATTAGAAAGCTTTTGCCTTTTTATTGCTTTTGTTTATTTGTTTTTTTCCACGAAAGAAGCTTTTAAAAGTGTCTTCCAAAGAATACCTTTTGCCTGTGATGTTACTATGCTTCCATTCAAAGATTAAGTCAGCAAGAGTGTTTTAAGGTGCCCTGAACAACCTCCTGCAAGACTCCTTTCCCCGTCTCCCCTTGTTAACAGAAAACCCCAATAAACAGAAGTTATTTTGTTATCAGTTATTTTGTTATTTTGAAGGTTATCAGAAATAGTCAACATGGATTCACTGAGGGAGGATCATGCTTGACCAGCCTGATAGCCTTCTGTGATGGCATGACTGGCTGGGTTGATGAACGGAGAGCAGTGGATGTTGCCTATCTTGACTTCAGTAAGGCATTCGACACTGTCTCCCATAGCATCCTCATAAACAAGACAAGGAAGTGTGGGTTGGATGAGTGAACAGTGAGGTGGACAGAGAACTGGCTCAGCAACAGAACTCAGAGGGTCGTGATCAACAGAGCAGAGTCTGGATGGAGGCCTGTCACTAGTGGTGTTCCTCAGGGGTCTGTGCTGGGTCCAGTCCAGTTTAATATATTCATCAGTGACCTGGATGAAGGGATTGAGTGTAACCTCAGCCAGTTTGCTGATGATACCAAGCTGGGAGGAGTGGCTGATGCACCAGAAGGCTGTGCTGCCATCCAACGAGACCTGGACAGGCTGGAGAGCTGGGCCGAGGGGAACCTGAGCAAGTGCAAGGTCCTGCACGTGGGGAGGAACAACGCCACGCACCAGTACAGGCTGGGGGCTGAACTACTGGAAAGCAGCACTGTAGAGAAGGACAACAAGGTGACCATGAGCCAGCAATGTGCACTTGTGGCCAAGAAGGACAATGGTATCCTGGGCTGCATTGAAAGGAGTGTGGCCAGCAGGTGAAGGGAGGTTATCCTCCCCCTCTACTCAGCCCTAGTGGGGCCACATCTGGAGTGCTGTGTCCAGTTTTGGGCCCCCCAGTTTAAGAAGGACAGGGAACTGCCAGAGATCCCTTCCAACCCCTACCATTCTGTGATCCTGTGATTCTGTAATCTTTCTAAATTGTCTCTATTGTCCTGTTATACACAAGGGACATTTAATCTAAATGTTTAATTTCAGTTTCTGGAAGATGGGTGAGCATGAATTACATACTAAATTTTGGATGAAATTTCTACCAGTATTTGGTATACACTTAATATATGTAAGTTAATATAGTATATATGTAGATAGAATGTCCTTTTCAAACCAACATATAGTAGATTGGCTGTAGGGAGATTGCTTCCCTTTATGATTGTTAAAGAAATCATTAATAGTATTCTCACTGTGAAGCCGATTTCTCCACTGACTTGGACTGCTGAATACTGAACAACAGTTCCTGCAGAAGAGGATCGTCAGGATTCTAGCTTGTGGAACAGAGATTTTTGAACCTTATTTCCCTCACTTCTCAAATTAAACATTATTTTGAAAAACAAAAATTGGCAAAGAATTGCAAAATTATCTGTATATATGTATGTGTGTTTATATATATTGTTTTAACAAAGAAAATTTAAGAAATGCACAAGCATAACACCCAGTGTTGCCATTGTCATATGGTGGAAGGGTGGCTCTTCTACCACAACACTTTTCACACTGGATGGAAATAGAGCAGGCAAGCTGCAAGATTACCAGAGGAGAGGAAAGGAACGAACAGTGGAAGACCGTCAAAACTCTTACGTGAATCCTCTGGCGGCCAAAACTGCATGATGCAAACACCCCTTTTTCCCTAGTCTGCCTATATTTGAATCTCCTTTAATCTTATTCTGTTTTTGACATTATAATGGAGACGTGTTTTGCTGCACACGAGACAGTGGCGTCAGGTGGGGAAGACTGGGTCAGTATTAACACAACACATTAAAATCTTCCCTACAATCAAGGACAGGGATTGACAAAATTCTATTCTGTTAACCCAAGTGCACCCAGGTGTCACCGTGCTTTAATTCTGATTTCCTATACTTTTATATGGACTGCTTTGTAAGCATACCTTGTCTCAGTTGCATGGAAATGTTCTCATCTTTATTTCTGCTTAGCTGTTGCAAAAATTACATAAGTATTTACAATTAGGTTTTGATTCTCCATTTAGCAATGGAAAATACATTTTCCCTGTAGCATGAAGTCCACGTTTATACTGAAATCACTACTGCCACCATTTGTATTCGCACTCAGCTACCACATTTCTGTTTTCTTAAAGCACATGTATGCTTAGATGGCTTCCCGGGATCCTTGCAGCCACCTAGCGACAAGCTGTACTGACAATACGCATGCTGCAATGTGGATTAGTAAAACTAGTACCCTTTGCATAACCATCTGGTGCAAAGCCTGTGGGGTAGACGAACAGTGCATTGTGGGTTGCCAGCACTGTCACAGAAAAATCGAGAGAGCTTGAGGTCAGGTTCACACAGTTCCCTCTGTTAGATGACATAACAGCAATTCTGAAAAAATCCTCTCAGATAATTCATTGCATCCTATAATCTACTCTTCCATTCACTGACTTTAAACTTATGTTTTTTGTTGGCCAGAAACTTGAATGCTGGTTGGATCATGTAGAGTCACCTAGGTTTATGACACTAGACTTTTTTTTTCACAGATACTTGATTTATCACATTAAAAGGACATATATTAAACCCAGAATAATAGAGGTGCTCAGATGAAAATTCTATTACATAGTCTGAACAAAAGTATAATTAAACATTTTAAAGTATGTCAGATCTAGATCTAGTTACACTTCAGCTCAACAAGTGAGTAGCCTTTATCAGGAGAAAAGTATTTACCTTGGGAATTCTTTTTCTAGCAGAATTGTATTGAAGTATTTATATATACTTTTTAAGTCCAGGTTGCATGTCTTAATATATAATGACAATGGCCCACCTGAAGAAAAAGTAATATATTTCTTTATTGCAAAATCATTCTTTTCTACTGTAAAACACACTTTTTTAAAAAAATGTAAAGCTGCTTATAACCTTTTTTTGCTAAATATTCTATTGCAAAAGTATAAGTTATAAAGTTTCTAATAATAGGAGAGACTACACTCACACCCACCCAGCCATTGAGGGAATTAACTGTTCATAGATCAGTTTCAAGTATCTCTTCCTCTGTACCTTACCTATTACTCATTTAAATTTTGTTTTTTTAAAAAATATTTTTCAACAAGCTTTTCTATTGGAATGACAATTCCTTACTCCCTCTGGTGTCCCAGTTCTTAGGGACAATTCCGACTTTCTACTGTACAAAAGATAGTCTTTCCTACCTCAGAAGTAGTTAGCTTCCCTGACCCTACACGCCACACATCGAAACACTTACAAAGCATCTATGAAATATGTTAGAGAGACAAGAAATAGGGATCCTTAGTAAGTCTTCCATCTGCAAGTGATGACAAAGGTTTCTCAGCGATGCTTGAATGGTTTTGGTATGGAGCTGGTCTCCAGAGAGATCTGCTCATAATATCCTCACCACCTTTTGCTATCTAATTTCCGCTGCAGCTGAGGTTCTGGACTGCCTACCAAAACAGCAGATTCCCTCTGACAGCCATGCGGTACAGCCCAGCACTGGCATCACAGCTGAATTGCTTGTGGCTCATTAGCTGCAAGCCTGCTGCACTGACCCTTGTTAAGAGAGGAACCTTCAGTATTTGCGTTTCTCATTGACTGTCTTCTTCAACCTGCATTGGTCTAGATATTTGACAACAGTATTTGGATCAATGAAGGATGTTCATATTAGGTCAGAAATTTGTTCCTATATTTGAATATCCTTTCTGTAAAGGACAATACTAACTCTATAACAACAATGTGATATTTTGAATTGGCCAGGAAAAATACTTCAAAATTTTCCCCACAATATTTATTATTTAAACCTCCTTTAAGTAAATATTGTATATACCTAAGAACATTCAGCAAAACTTCTCAACAATAGCATACTACACTTCAAGTATTCAGGTACTTGCCCACAAATAATTGTTATTTAAAAAGATGTCTTTGTTATTTACTTACCAAGGTAGGCAACAGGTTTTTGTGAGGTATATAGGCTTCGCAGAATCATGGTGTACTGGTTCATTTAGATTAAAATAAAATAAGTGTCTCCTTTAAAAATTCAGTGTAAAGAAAAGGCAGCTGGTTTCATGGCCTCATCATCTGCAAATTAAAAAAAATATGTTTTTATTAGTACAGCATATACCGTACATCAGTTTTGCCATGACTTTTTCTATGTAGGCCAGTGGTCTTCATGCACTGTAGAATAATTTCACTGCAACAGTAATAAGTTTTGTTTTGTTTTGTTTTTTTTACAATAGTAATACTGATTTTGTTTATTCAGAAAAGAAAGCTATGAGACTATGTAGGTCAAGATTTTTTTAACTTACCTACTGTGTATAAAGTTAAAAGCTTGAACTATTCTCCCAAAGAGCTACACAATGCTCATATGCATATTCTCTTTCTTCAAGAAACTCTAAAAGTTGTTAAGAAAAAATGTACCGATCTAAATGGGAAAAAAACCTTAAAACAATCAGATGAACCTGCTTCCTGATAAATGCTCCTTTAATTCCATCTTACAGGAAAGCACAAGAGCCAAGGACCTACAAGCATCAACATTTTCTGCAGTTAACATTACTTAAGTGAAAGTCAGAACCTTGAGATGAATCTTTCCACAGCCCTTTCCTTAATATGAGAAGACTAAAAGTTTTTGCAGTCAGCCATTTTAGGCTTTACTGCAAAAAATCCCTCCTGAATAGGAGAAAGTTTAGGTCTTCTGACCATTAGGCTTAAAACAAATATCCTGTGAGCATTTTTGCAAAATAGGCTTTTTTCAGCCTGGCAGTCAAGTCCAGCACCCTTCTGCCAACCAGGCAATCTGTTCAAACTCTATAGGTTGTTCGGCCTTTCCATCATCTCAGAGGCTTGGGTGCTGGCCCCTGCAGACTTTTTGCTTTGTCTCCCAAACCGTATTTCAGAACTATCTTTCAGCCATCCATGCACATTTGGTTGCAACCAGGAAGCTTCCCTCATCTCTAGAGAGCAGCAACCAACACAGTCAGGCTTACAAAGAGAACACAAAATATCTATATGACAAGTTGTAAGGAGAAAAATAAAGCAAATGTGGCCTTTGCCAGATAGGTTACCTTCAATCCAAACCATTTTTAATGTGAGGGTCTTCAGCAGCTTCCCAGCTAACAGTATCAACACCTTTTTCTTTTTATACAAAATAAATCCAGGAAACTGCCCTGCTCCAATCATGTTTCAGTGAAACACCCATACATTGTGCAGCCAGAGAAGGTAACTGTGCTATCCACTGGCCTGACCAAAAGCAATTCTTCACACACACACTTTCACCTATAAATGAGAAATTCAGTATTAACCATGGAATCATATTTCTCTGCTTTAGGGCCCTGGTTCACTCCTCAAGTTCTAAAAGCTGCAAGGAATGAAGCTATACTCTCTATTAAGGTATCCTACTGAAAGAAAACTACTGGTGGCCTGTCCCTCTCTGGCTTACCTATGCCTCAGGCAAGTGTATACTTCAATAACAGGTGACTAAACTTGCAGCTGTTGAGCTTCTCTATTTTCTCATTTTTTCTTCTTTTTCTTTTTTTTTTGAGAAAAAAGAAAAGAAATTCCCTTTGAAAAGAAAATTATTTCTTCATTTTTCTATTATTGTCATAGAAAGTACATGAAACTGTGTAACAGGTTCTTAAACCACTCTAAGAAGTGTATTACATAATTATTTAAAGAATTCTTTTTTTTTAGTTGTGGAGACAGTAACAGCAAAGTGGTCCTACTATGATGAGAAAGCCTAAACCCATTATGAATAGCAGCTCCTGTTTAGATATAGATGGCCAAGAGAGACCAAAATCAAGTCTTAACACAGAAACAGGAACAGGAAGAAATCAGCCCAAAGTCACAAAACAAGTTAACAGCCACGTTATGGACAGACATTTTCTCTGCTTTTCCATAGATCAAGTTATACAACATAAGGAGAGTGTAACAGGGAAGAAAAAAATCCATAGCAGCTGAATCATATGTATATGTCCAATATATGTATGATATGTATATCAGTCCAAATCTGACAGTGATTTACTGTCTGTCTGGTATGTTTCCTCCATTGTACCTTTGTTCCCTCCACAGAGAATTCAATAAGGGCTATCTTACTAGCTAAAGAGTCAGGCCTTTCCATAACATGACTATGGTGGCTCCTTTCACTGAAGATAAAAATGCCAGTCGAAGACATACTGTGGAAATATTATGTAGTTTTCAAATCATTATCTGATACTTCAGCTGCCTGGCTTTGAAAAAGCTATACTAAATCACTCGAAACACGTTTTTAACAGATTTCTAATCATTTGTTTGGAATGGAGAAAACTCTGTAATGAGACAGGAATCATCAGCCTAAAAAGAACTGACATACATACGAGATTGTGACACCAACATAAGATTTTATAAAGAGGAACCTGCTGAGTTCAGGGGTAAAAATTTGAATAATGCACAACTATCTGTTAAACTGCAAGAGGCAAAGGTGGACAAAATAATTGTTGCCTGTACTATAAGCTGGTTTTCACAGTGCTCATTGCAAATGTTCTTGGTTACCTTTGCAGCCTTAATTGCATGGTGTGCAGAACTCTTCTAAGCAGAGCTAGTGAAACTGAGTAAATGTATTCTGTGTTAAATATTTTTAGGCTTTAGAGACTGAAAAACTTGTATAAACTGAACAGGTAACCATATGACATAGTGCTGGTGTTTTAGAAAATGTGTTCAGGAAGGATTTTGCCATGATATTTTGGCTATATAGTAGGGTCAGTCTGGCATCTACTTTGAGGAATGTTCCTTAATTTGTTCATTACACAGGTGGGAATTGTCACTGGAGCAAGGGCTCACTCGGGGCAGGCTTCTGTTTGGTGCCTGATTTCATCCTGGGCTCAAGCGTGAGGCACCAAACACTCTGGTCTACTTTGGGAAGACTGATGAACATATGTTTAACTTTCAGTTTATAAATGCTTCCTTGAACTCTGTTGGAGCACTCTGTGCATGACCACAACTAAAGTCTGAACCAAAATACTTGTGGTCTGTAGGCAGTGATCCCACCACATGAACCATTGTGTTCTTTGGACGAGCTTTTGGTAACTGTGCTAAACTGCTCTGGGCTGAAATCCACGTTGTCACTCCTATTGTTCCTCTGTATCTGTGCCTACTGCTTACGCTTTTCCAACACTGTGCTATTTTCCATGTAAGTAGCAAGAGTGGAAAAGACTGACTTAATTTTCTGCTTCCATTAGGTGTGTGTGATTGTGAGGAGTATGTAGCTACATGGAAATGTTTGGTGCCGGTCTGCTTTTCTTGACTTTGGAAATAAACGTCCACCCTTTTATGTGCAAGGAATCTTCCTGACTAGGAGTAGGAAGTGGTCTTGCTGTGAGGCTACTAATGATGGACGCAGTTACAGAGAGAGCAGGTTCAATAAATTGCAGGTTTTCTGCTTTAGTTGCTTCTGTTTTCTCCCCTTTTACTCTAAAAGAAGTCACCTGTAAAACACATATTGTCTTTTCGTGTATGAAGAAATACAACCGTTCATAATTTCCTGGAACAATGTGTGGCACCTATTTAGATAAAAGGAGCCCATCTGTCTTTGCAATGTTTCTTTTTTTGTAAAAAGACCCTCATTTCCACGGGGAGATGGATGTATTGAACTATTAGTAGAACAGCAAAGGCTATTTTGCCTTGACACAGTACGTAGTTTCCTAGATGAAAGATCAAAAAGGATTGAAATGCCTTTATCTTATAACTGATTGAGAGGAATTATGTATAAATCTGTTGAAGGTATTTTCAGGTTTTTTGTTTGTTTGGTTTTGTTCTTTTTTAATTTAGGTATGCCCACATCAATCTTTCAGGGCCCTTTGTATCTTTGCTTCTGTATCCCATTGCCTGTCCTTTGATTCTGTACAATTCCCTTACTAAACCAATACTTATATCAACTGATCATGACACCTTTTTTGACATTTCTTTTGCAATGTTTAGTAAAAGTTAGAGTAATTGTAATGCCAAAATTACTCTGTAAAATTTCATTGCAATGTTTTTCAAAGTACTATAATACAAAACCATGGGAAAAAAGGAGGGGAGAATAATTCCCTTTATGTAAAACTAAAATTCTGATTTAACTCACACATGGCTATTACATGTGGTTTTATTTTGGGAAATGTGCTACACCATTGTTTTCTATAATGTCTGCCACATGCTGCCTGTTGCTTTTGCATTTAAGAATAGTATTTTGTACTCCAGACAAAATAAAGCTGAGTTATTTTAGTATTTCTAGACAAACCAGTGCTGTGATAGTTAAAACACTGGCCTTATTCATATCATTTCTGGTTGAAAGGGTCAGTGAAGAACCCTTTTTTTCTGGGATTCTCTGCTACCTATTGTACGTTGTTACGTACTCTGGGTTTTCTAAGCAAGTGCCATTTATTTATGCTAACATGCTTGTATGCAACTTTAAAGAGTTATGGATGGAATTATCAGTTTGGTTTAAGACTGGCAGGGCTAAAGCTAAATTCCTAATCTCTCTTTCCCCTTGTCTCTGCCACCTTGGATTACATCACCAGAGGCTTGGAGTCTAGACATCTTTGACTTCATCTTTGCTTTCCTTCATGACCTGTACATCCAGATTGTGACTACATTTACCATTTCTACTTTCAGCTTCTTCCAAGAACTAAGGATCTTCAGGTCTTCTCTCATTTCATACATCATACAATTATATATTACTTTTTCTGCTCTTAACATCATACAAATGGCTCCCCTTCAAAATGCTTCTGTTATAATCATCTTGATTCTTTCTTCACCCCTACTTCTTAGCTGTTAGCTTCCTTTCTTCTGCTGCATTAAATGAATGTCTTAACCAGTATGTCCTCTCAATATTTTACTAAACACTATTTTAATAAGCTCTGGTTTTCTTTTTCATTCTTCACCCCTACAACCCATGCCTTCCTCTTTTCCCTTCCTTTTCTTTTTTTTTTTTTGACATAACAGTTGAAGGTTGAAGTAAAAATGAAAATAAAAGGTTTTCTTTGCTTGTTTAATAGCACAGCAGGATCTAGGTATTTTGCCTGTAGGAACTACAGTAAAACAATAAGTGAAGGTCAATCAATGCAAATTCTGATACACAGAACAGAGAGGAGGGAGGATAGCCTAACTTATATAGCAGTGGTCTGAAATGTATTTTTTCAGTAATCTGCTGTTAGACAGATGCTTACGCATTCATGTGTGCAATATCCTAAGACTGCCCTCCAAGAGCTGATAACACTGGACCTCCCACCTTAGTAGGGTCTTGATGCTAAATACTGTTTGTATAAAAACAGAATATCTTTCACAGCATCATACTTAGAAAATAGCAACAAAATTATTGTACAATAACAATAGAAAAAATACTTTCCCCAAAATCTAAGCATTTATGTACTGCAAAAGGCAGTGGACTGACTTCACTGACTTGTTTTAACACTACAAAAATAGAATCATAGAGTCATAGAATGATTTGGGTTGGAAAGAACCTTTGAAGGTCATCCAGCCCAACCCCCCTGCAATGAGCAGGAATATCTTTCTCTAGATCACGTTGCTCAAAGACCCATCCAACCTGACCTTGAACACTTCCAATGATGGGGCATCTGCAGTTTCTCTGGGCAACCTGTTCCAGTGTCTTACTACCCCCATCATAAAAAATTTCTTCCTTATGTCCAATCTAAACATACCCTCTTTCAGTTTAAAAAAATTGCCCCTTGTCCAGTCACTAGAGACCCTGGTAAAAAGTCTCTCTCCATCTTTCTCATAAGCCCCATTTAATTATTGAAAGGCCACAATAAGGTCTCCCTGAGTCTTCTCTTCTCCAGGCTGAACAACCCCAACTCTCTCAGCCTTTTTTAATAGGAGAGGTGTTCCATCCCTCTGATCATTTCTGTGGCCCTTCTCTGGACTAACTCCAACAGGTCCATATATTTCCTGTACTGAGGACTCCAGAGATGGACACGTTACCCCAGGTGGGGTCTCATGAGAGCAGAGTAGAGAGAGACAGTCACTTCCCTTGACCTGCTGGCCACATTTCTTTTTATGCAGCCCAGGTCACAATTCATTTTCTGGGCTACCAGTGCCTATTGCTGGTTCATGTCCAATTTTTAATCCCCCACTACCCCCAAGTCCTTCTCTGCAGGGTTGCCCTCAATCCCTTCATCCCCCAGCCTGTACTGATGTTGGGGATTGCCCCAACCCCTGTGCAGAACCTCACACTTGGCCTTGTTGAACTTCATGAGGTTCATATGGACCCACGCCTCAAGCCTGTCAAGGTCCATCTGGATGACATCCCTTCCCTCTAGCATGTCAATATTTTGGACCAAGAAAATCTAATAGACATGTGTAACAGGAGAGAAAAAGAAAAAAGTATCCACACTATATTTTTCATGGATTGTCATAGTAATTTAGAAAATGTTGCGAAAATGTTGCTCATTAAAAACTGAGCTTTCTTTTTTTCCCTCTAATCATGCTGTTGAATCACATGTACCACAGATGCTGCTACCATTACAGTACGCTTTACAAGACCATGTTCTTTTTGACATTAAATTGTTGGAGAAAGATAATTCCATAGAAGTATCCTAGTAAAGTGTATCAAATGGTATACTTTCACTTGATTCTGATTTACTTTTTAATAAGTACATTCACATGTAGGCTCACTGAAGATGAATCACTGCCTGTGACTATTCATCTTCTGATTTGGAAATGGGTATTTGTTTCCCCTGGGCTTTTTGGAAAAGACCTTTAGAATTTGATTAAGATGAATGAAATGTGGAATTATTCTAAAAACCTGTAAAACATCGCACAACATTTAATACTGTGTTTTGGACTATGCTGGAGGAGAGTAATTCTCTCATAATCTCACAGTTCTTAAAAAATTATTTTGTAACATTCTTTTAATACACGAAGTCAAATAGATATATGAGTCCAGAAATCAGCTGACATGAAATTAAAACTTCTTGGGGACAAAACAGCTTGTGATTTTGCATACGGTTTAGGGTAGAATATGAGAGTGATGTAAAATTTGGCACAACTTTTATCCTGGGACTTAAACATAAAATAGTGGTTCTCTAGTCCACAGTGCTGAGGTCAGGGTACCATGATTGCAGGAAAAGCTCATATAACAAGGATGCTCTGATCATGCCATCTGCGCAATAACAGAATGTCCTTATGTCTCAAAACCACTTTATACCTTTCTCAAAATGCCAGCTGAGCAGCCGGATTTATTTGATGATATAGAAGGCATGATGTACCATACTGACTAGAAATCTTTAACTGTCCAAAATCTTGACTTGCCTCTGTGATGGACTAATACCTTACACTGAATACAGCTGAACAGCAAAACGTTAACTAAATAAGACTTTCTAGGTGACAAGAGAGCTTAATATTTTGGAAGTGGATTTTTTTCCTCTTGGGTCTGCATAAAAGAGTTGTGCAGAAATATCTTTAACTAGCTGATTTCTTATCACAAAGCTGTTTGTGGTTGTTTTTTTTTTTTCTCGTTGGCTCCATCTGTAATTTTCTTTCCAGTAAAACCTGTGAAATGTTTCATTCAAGAGAGGGTGGCAAGCAGAAAAGATAAATTACTGTTAAACTATAAATTATAGATAGACTTCTGTCATAGTTTCATATAGAATCTATATATTTCTATATATTTATTTTTTTAATGAAACAGAACTTACTGGTTTATTCTCAGCACAAGAAAAGGTATTTTTGTGACCGCGGACAACCTTTATGATAGTATGTCTGGTCTTTGTAATACAAGGTATGACATTTTATTCAAAAATTTGTTCATCGAATTTGAACTTCATGATTGAATGAGAACATATCTCTTAAAAATATCTAATCTTAAAGATTTAAGGTTATAGATTATCAACTCTGCCATTAGTGGGCTGTTTCAGTGGTTAGTTTCCTAATCAGCTGCCACATTCTAGCTAGGTTTCTTTTTAGATTTATCATTTGCTAGCTAGTTTTAATTTGCCTAGTTCTTGCTTCATTTGTTGTTCATTATCCTTGTGTCTTCCAGATCAAAAAACCTACATCAGAAATCTTCTCCCCCTGTGTGTACTTACAAAATGTGTTCAAGTTTACTTTGTAATTTCTCTTTGAAAAGTTAAATAATTAAGCTTATTTAATTAACGTAAGGCTGGCTCTCAAGACCATAAAGCACTCTGTTGCTGGGTTTTGAATGACGTTCTTGCTTATAACATAATATTAATTTGAGAGTATTTTTCAAAACTGGACTCAGTGCCGTGTCCTGTAGAAAATATAACACCTCATTCATTACTTACTCTGTTCTTCTAAAGGTCTAAAGTATAAAATACCATCACTCTCTTTTGTGGATATCACATTATAAAATGGATATGTTAGTATATCATCTCAGGCCTGAGGCTCATATTTTCTTTGTCCATATTATTAGCCCTTGCTGAGAGAAAGGCATATGACTTCAGCAAAGTACCCCTGAGTCTAGCCAACCCTTACACAGTTGTAATTGGTAAGATGTCCAGCAGTATAGTGAAGATTTTAAAGAAATGACAAGTTACAGACTCATACAAGGGTTATGTGTATGTGATCCTTGGCCACTTCAGTGTGAAGTAAAAATGGAATAATTTAAACATCCACTGATGAAATCCTGGTCTTGACTCTGAGTCAGGTGACTAGATGAGTCTGATGCCTCTCCTTGGACATCAGCCAAGCTTTTCAGGTAGACCTGATATAGTATGCACATCTAACATTTCAAAGAAGCAAAAGCATCTATTCTGGAGTTGCATTTTCCGGTATATAATACATTCAGAAACTAGTATATGTAGAAAGTATCCAGTTGAATTGCCCATTGCTGTTATTGCAAAATGACTGTATGCACTGAGTCTTTTCCCCTTTAATCTGGACACAGCCACTCACAGACTCACAGTAATCCCTTTTGGTCCGGAGCCCAAAAGATGGTATAGTTTTATAAAAAAAAAATCTTCATTATAAGCAGTGTTAATTCTGAATAATGATAAATGTGCAAAGGTTGAGTAGGTAGGGCTGTATAGCTGGGAGAGGTACAGTGACCCACACCTAAGATAAAAGATGGAAGAGCATCTTTGATTTTACCAAGCTTTTAATCAGTTGTGCTTCACTGTACATTTCTCAATGATTCAATCTAATTAGCCACATTCTGAAATGATCCTTTAAAAGGTCCTGAAATTTCAGGAAGAATTTTCTGTTTATGCCTACACCTATTGTGCAGTAATGTGAACAATAAAGGAGTGGCTTCAGTTTGAAAAAAAAAAAAATTGTTCATATGCTTGTGTTCTGACTGAACCACTTAAAAGGAAAGAGTGACGTTGACCTATAAAGGAAGAGTAGAGTGGAAAGTGTGAATATATCAATATTAAACAAACATTAGAGAACTGAACTTCAAATAACAAAAGACTTACTAGATTGTCACTTTATTTCCAAAGGCTTTTCACCTATGATTTGAATAAGATATTTTATCAGAAATGGTTTGAATTGTTTAATAACATCTGAACATAATCAGCAAGGTTAAACTCCTATGATACTGAAAAAAGTGAAATTATGCCATTTTATAAGACTATAGCATCACCATAGAAATTACAAACGTACTTGTTACTGCTTTTAAAATGAATCCGTTCAGGTTGTCTTTCTTTGCCTCCTGCCTTCAGTCCTTACCATACCTGTGAGACATTTTCACAATTTTCTCCATGTCTGTGAGAACTAGAAATGTAAAACAATACACAGAAATAAGTTTTGTCACATGTTTCCATGAGTCTTAAGAAGATAAGGTCTCTTAAAAGACACTTTAAACACTAAAACTTTGAGAATTGGCAGCACTATTCCAAATGTTGAGAAAAGATTACTGTTTAGGTTATAAAATAAGATTTCATTCTATTTTTTTTTAAACAATGTGGTACCTGACCTCATATGAACTCAAATTTTTCATACAGTCTGGGGGTAATTTTTCATTTAGAAGCAAGTTTATTTTTATAATTTGGTAACTATAGATGTTGTAGTCAGAACAATAATTCTTTTTTTAAAGTCCTGATCTTTAAATACTATACAAATAGTTCTGTACAGTGTATATACAGATTAAAAATTTTTATTAATTAAAGTAGGTTTAATTAGGTTTCTGAAAGTTTCTTACTAAGCAAAATAAACAGTAGTGAACATTACCAGTTAGAAGCTGGTTTTTATTATTACAACTGAGGTAATGTTTTCTTGATCATTGAGCTTAGAAGTCACTTTGAAAATAATTTCTTTTTAATTCTTTAAACAGTGTTATATAAAGCAAAGGCACTCATTTATCTGCTTACTACTGTGGAAAAGTTTCACATGAACATGTATGGAAGAACTTGCTTTCCAAGTAATTACTCAGAAAGTAAAATAGTTGCCCATGAAACATGAGGGCATGTTTTTCCTGGGTTTTGTTGCTTACTGACCTCTAATTTGCTGTAGAACAAATTCTTGTAAGGTTTGAGTGGGAAGAATTTTTCCTGTCTCTTGCTTAAATATTACCAAAAATACTGAGAACACTGGATCCCAGTGCAATTTCAGAGCAATTCTAATGTTCTTCAACAACAATAAATGAGAATTCAAAAGTGGATCTTATCACTCTTGTGCAACTTCAGTATAACAGATAAAATGAAAGTTTCCTATGCTACATACCTCAGCAGCTAACTCTAACAATTGACCTTAATCAGAAAATTCCTGGAGATCTTGTTATCTCAGAAAGTTATCGGGATGCCAAAGTCAGTGTCAAGATTAGTTCACTTCATAAAAGGCATGATTTGCCTGCAAATCCTTAAAGGGACCTGTCAGCTTCTGGTATTCCCCATGGGCGATGTGATGTACTGATGGGTGTAAGTCCACTCTCACGTCGTGTGAGGGTCTGAATGCAGGACAGTCTGTGGGGGAGACTTTGAACAGAGGTTCTTTGAATCACCCCTTAGAAGAGGGCCTAAGGCACAGATCTGCAAGGGACTGAGATGAAGGGTTAAGACTGGGCAAGTCTTGCTGTTTTTGTGGTAAACCACAAATAATAATAATAAATTATAATACATGTAAAATATGTGTGTGTATATATATATATAAAAATATATGCCCTGCTCAATTGGAATAAGGTGTTTAGACACAAATATTAGCAATTACTTTAAACTGTGTGTTAGCAATCCCCTGTCACCTTCTTCTGATTGTCCCATCTGCAGTTTATGACTCAATGAATTAAAACAGATTGTAATAAGGTTAAAGTACAGTTCAACCTTTTAAAATTCTATTTGAGTCTTGGAAAAAAATACACTTTTTTTTTTTGTTTTCTTCTTGTATTTTAGCTGTCTCTTGCGTTGGACCTAATATTGCGAGAGAGGCACTTCTCTTTGCACAGTCTCTCTGAGCCAGCCAAAACCACATAATGATGGAAAGCCTATTCTTGAAAAAAAAAAAAAAAAAAAAAAAAA
This sequence comes from Phalacrocorax aristotelis, assembly GCF_949628215.1. NCBI lineage: Eukaryota > Metazoa > Chordata > Aves > Suliformes > Phalacrocoracidae > Phalacrocorax > Phalacrocorax aristotelis. The sequence continues at coordinate 139,102,271 of NC_134277.1, forward strand.
GACAAAAAAAGCCTGGTTGTCTGCAATATTTTTCCTTAGCCTGTTATTTCAGGGAAGGGGTGGGAACAGGGATGTTGTTCTTTGGGTAATGTGTGGGCAGTGATTAGTATTGCAAAAGCTTTCAATGGACTGCTTAGCTGACAGAAACAGGGAGCAGACAACTGCAAGAGGACAAAATCGCAGGAGACCAACCCAAAACCTCATTTTCTTTTTTAAAGAGTCAGGAACAATAGCCAGTTAGGCTGTCAGCAAGTATATAGCCTGGGAAAAATGCTACATATCCACATCTTAAATGCTGGTTTGGGCACAGCCTCTAGCTACATGGGGATGAGGAGCAGTCAGCGCAGCTATGATTGCCAAATGACACAAATAATATTCAGGAGACCTGAACTGTTCTGTCCTCAATGTGTGAGCACATTCAAGAGCATAATGAACTCTGTTTAGTAATCAAAAAACAGTCCATAAAAAGTGATCAAACTCTTTGTTGGAATATCTTTTTGCAAATTTGCACGTGTATGAAAGTTGTTGTTCTTTTCCATAAGTCACCGCCCAAGATCTTCTTAGATCCTTCATGTATCTAGCTGTCCAGTTGCAGCTGCCTCAGAAAATACTCTTTTTTAGGAAAATGTACTGAAATGACTGTTTTATTCAAATTAATAGACCTGTAAAAGAAACTTATGCCTTTATTCAGGAACACACTTTTAACCAGAAATAAATCTCCCCTAAGTATGGCTGGATTTATATATAGTTCTGCTGTGCCTTTAGAAATGGAGACTGGAAGTGCTGTTTGGACAGCATTTGGACGATAGACCATGAGGATAAATGTCAAAAAAAACAGTTAGGCATGCAACAGCAAGCATAATTCCATCAAAACACATTAATAAATACTAGAGAGTCCCTCTGTATTTAAAAAATGTTTAGGGAATTTGGGGTAACAAAACAGGACCATGTAGGTAGGACAATTTTGCTGTTTTGGTTAGTGCTGTCTGCTTTACCTCCTGACTAGAGGGCTTAAAAGCTGACCCCATTGCTGTGGCAGCTAGGAACAGGTAGGCCTTGAACCCTTCAAGGACTCAATCTTGTCAAGTGAGAAACCTGTCAGATTGCTATCAAGGAACTCCGGCTTTTATGTTATATTCCAGCTCTACCTGTTTCGACCTTTTCAGTAACCTATCTCAATTTATTGGCTTTCAGTGTCTGGTGCTGTACAATTGGTTAGTTTGTTCCATATTTGAAATTCTTCATTCCCTTCCTTTTTGTATTCCTTTTCTTTTAATTTACCCCTGTTACCTCTTTGGGAAAAGAAAAAAACCAAACTCAATATACCTCTTGGATTGTGATTCCTCACCGTTCAAATCATGCTATATCCTTGAAGTATCCACTAAGGATCTAGAGCTGGCAGCACTAAACACAGAGGAACCAAGAGTGCAAGTTAGTCTTAGAAGCAGTGAAATAAGTTTTACCTGTGCAACAGACAAGTGTTATCTCTGGAGGTGGCTAGTTATATTTTTCTAGAACTGAGAAGAGGTGAAAGAGGAGATAAGAGACAGGTGAAAGGACCAGAAAGGGCTGATTTAAACAGGCACGCAAAAATTTTTTACTAAACTCCTTAATTCCCCAAAATTTGTGTACCCCCGTAAGAAATCTGTATCCGCTGAGGCTGTTGGCAGGGAGATACATAAAAATTAAAATTATTGAACCAGCAACCTTGAGCAAGTTGGACTGGGTTAGAGAAGAAACTTTCATCCCCTTGTTTCAGATCTGAGTAAGTTTAAGTTGGCAAAACTGGAACAAAGGAATCTTAAACAATAAATTACCAGTCACAAGCATAATAATATAGCATCATAGAAAAAAATATGGCTGGAAGGGACTTCAGGATATTATCTGGTCTGATCTCCTGCCTTAAGACAGGATCAGGAATACATACGTCATTCTTGACAGAAGTTTGGATAACATTGTGAAAAAGGTCTCCAGTGAAGCTCCATGTCTCCCCAGGAAATCTGTCCCAAAATCCCACAATGCTTACTGTTACAAGATTTTAGTCCTACCTGCAATATATTTATTTCTTTAGCACCATAGTTTAAGACTTTGAGTTTTTAAAATGGTATGATCATAGCAATACACTTGAGGCAATGTTAATACAGGTGATTTGGAAAAGAATGTGGTGCTGGACCATTGAGCAATGGGACCAATTTTTGCATAAATTAAATTACAATTCTTTATTAAAATGCTTCATAATGATTCATCATTAATTGCCATAAGTTGTAGATCATTACAATAGTTTGTGTTGGTTGGAAAATGTAAATACAGGGTGTGGGAGAGATTCTGCATACCATCTGTGAGGTCAAAACTGGGTTGGCACAGGAAGTAAATCCTGACTGTAGGATCCAACAGTTAGTAATAATAACTGAAAAACTAATGTATAAGAATCATGCTTCAAAATATATAAAAATGGTTAATTTCACAGACAGTATTTGTGTTGAATTAATCATTCAGGAATTTATACAAAGCCTACTGACTTGTTAGGAAGAGCAACCTTGCAGTACAACTTTAAATATATTGTTCCTTTTTTCATTAGATTCACTATAATGTTAGATAAATATGTAATAAGTACTATTATAACAAATTTGTTTTCTAAAAATCTCAGAGATTTGCATTTTAGCTCTTTAAGTAAATATACACCTATATAATATTTGTGAAGTACTAATCAGAAACTCAAAGTCATTTTGACAGTCAATACAGGAATTACATTTTGCAAAAGTTTGCCCGTAGTACACCACAGCAGGAAATGTTAGCTTACTTTCTTGCTCTGCAACACTGGAAGTTTAAATAACTGATAAAGATATAATTAAAATCTGGCAATTTAAGCATATCTCATGAATTATTAAAATCTTGCTTCTTTATATCTTGCTGTAATTATTCTGCTGTACTCCTCCAGCTCTTGCAATTACTCTTCACAGGGCCAGACTGACACCTAAAGGGGCCATCTGCAAACCTCAGATAAGGGCCATGGCTCGATTAAGCAGCTGTAGGGTGGGTGGGAGAAGAGAAGGCTGGAGCCTCTTGGCTCTGGGAATGTCTTGGCACTCCAGGGTGCCTCCTGGTAATATGTGGGAGAGCAGATGGATTTCCTTATTTGGTTTTAATATGTGGACTTATAATTTGATCAAAATGAGCAGAATGAAACCTTCCAGAGAAACAGTTGACGATGATGTTGAAATGTGATCCTGTGCAATAAATGCCTCAGTCCTGAACTGTCTAAAAGTCTTGGACTTTTACCCATTTGTAAAAGTACCTTTCTTGCTTTTAGGGGTGAGTCAAAGGTTGTCTTCTGTGGAAATTTCTTGATTCTAGCACTGAGAGTGATGGAAACTGAAGACAGCTCCACCAGTACCAGGAGAGATGTGCAGTTTTGTCTAACTGCCAGATTAGTTAGTACATGAAGTGGCTCCTACATAAATAAAACACATTATTTGCCAATTGCCCCACTTTATCATGTGCTTGAACTATGTGCAGATGCACTGACCATAGCTGATCCGAGGAGGCAGCAGCAGAGTATTGCAAAGACTTCTTGGAAGGTTTTAGCTTTGACATTATTAAACTACGAATATTTTGATTGAGATGGTGGTGTCAGGGCAGCACATGGGCCTGTGCTGGCTGGGGAGGCTGGAAGCACTGGGGGCTCCCCATGGGAGTGGCAGGGAAGGGCCTGGTAACCTGCCCCATCCCACCACCCCGGCCAGGAGTAGGGCAGCCAGGGGACAGTCCCATCCCCGGCCTTTGGGCACTTTCCTGCCTCTAGGCCGGAGCTGGGCCTGGGCATGAGCCTGTGTGTGGGCCTAGCTCAGAGGAGCCCATAGCCAGGCAGGGCAGGGCTGCGGGGATCTGGAGACCAGCCCCACCGCAGCATCACTGAGTCAGCGTCTTGGGCCATAGGCAGGGTGGGGGGAGCCCAAGGGGGGCTGGGCAGCAGCTGTCAGGTCTGTTGGTACCCTTGGGGCCCTGGCATTAAGTTCTAGGTTTTTTATTTCAAATCTCATACTGCAAAAAACTTGCCCTATTTTCAGTTGTGTAAGCTCTCCTTAGTTTGGTCTTATTTTAATGTAAATGAGAAAATGTTCACAATATATTGCATTGTAAAAAACAGCCCATAAAATCAAGCATTTTTCAGCTTCACGTGTCACTTGGATCTTCTCAGAGCACATGTCTTTCTCTGGGGAAGCTCTGCCTTAAACACAGTACTAGTCAGTAATCCTAGCAACACACATGCTGAATTTTAAATGTGTTAAGTATCCTTAATGATTTCAGTTAAGCTAGTGGCTTGGTAAACGTGCACTCAACATCAGAGTGCTCATGGAGTCAAAGATTGATTTTGAACTTCAGGAAAGCATTCACTCCACAGAGGGAGAACTGCCACTTAATGCTAAGACCCTTCCTTGTGTTAGCCATCTACAGGAGACCATGGTGGGACAACAACTCCTTTCTTTTATGGAGGTTCAGTTTTGCTTTCATAAGATGAAGCATTAACACCTAACAGGTGCAGGTAGTTACTTCTCTTCACCTTCCTCTAACATGAATGCAAAGAGGTTTGGGGTAAAGGAGTAGTAATTCAGAGTTTCTTTCAAGTTTTGAATTGCTCTCCGGAAAAACTTTTATTCCCTTATTAAAGAGAATAAATACCTTCTTAAATTAGCACATCAAGTTAGGACCTTAACTTGCGAGAAGGAGTAATATCCCCCTACCTACTCACAGAGATTGGGCCTGAGAGAAGGGAATTTCACTGGCAGGATATTTTGAGAGAGCAGAAGAGCTGTTATATTTATCTGCAGCAAATTGCTTTCCTGTCTTAGGAGCAAAGAAGAACTGGGAGCAGAGCTGAGCACTGAGTTGCTCCAGGCTAAATCTTGCTAGCAATGTCTTCTGTTTCCTTTGAAAAGAAGTGGTGCTGAGAGACGGTTGGTGTTTACTTCGTAATTCATGAAGTTTGTGTACTGAGAATAATGACAACCTTTGTGCTATATTACAGACTATTTTATTTTAAAAAAAGAACTTATTTTTGTGATTGGACAAACTTATTTATTTTGCTTGTGTAAACTCTGTCCCTGCTAGGACATTATTACTGGTTTAGTTGTTTAGCCAAAACCTTTAAACCTTGCCTAATCTAAGACATATTAATCTTTTGCTGTGGTATATTTTTCTGGTAAATTATAATGCTTGCTTGTATCTCTTCCCAAAACTTTTGAGACATTTCAAATATTTTCTGTGACAGAATTAGTAATGGGAGAGGTACCTGGAACATATTTGAGTAGACATAGAATAGTTTAGGTTGGAAAAGACCTTTAAGATCATCAAGTCCAACTGTTGACCTAGCACTGCAAAGCCCACCATTAAACTATGTCCTTAAGTGCCACATCTACATGTCTTTTAAATACCCCCAGGGATGGTGACTCAACCAATTCCCTGGGCAGCCTGTTACAATGTTTGACAACCCTTTCAGTGAAGAAATTTTGCCTAATATCCAATCTAAACTTCCCTTGATGCAGCTTGAGGCCATTTCCTCTTGTTCTATTACATTTCACTTGGGAGAAGAGACCAACACCCACTTCACTACAACTTCCTTTCTGGTAGCTGTAGAGAGTGATAAGGTCTCCCCTCAGCCTCCTCTTCTCCAGGCCAAACAAGCCCAGTTCCCTCAGCTGTTCCTCATAAGGCTTTAGACCCTTCACCAGCTTAATTGCCCTTTACACATGCACCAGCACCTCAATATCCATCCTGTACTGAGGGGCCCAAAACTGAACACAGTGTTTGAGGTGTGGCCTCACCAGTACCGACTACAGGGGGACAATCTCTTCCTTAATCCCACTGGCCGCACTATTTCTGACTATTTCTGCTGTTGGCCTTCTTGGCCACTTGTGCACACTGCTGGCTCATATTCAGTAGGCTGTTGACTAACAGACCCAGGTCCTCCCCCACGGGACAGCTTCCCAGCCACTCTTCCCCAAGCCTGTAGCGCTGTATGGAGTTGTGACCCAAGTGCAGGACCCAGCACTGAGCTTTGTTGAACCTCATAGAGTTGGCCTCAGCCCATCAATCTGGCCTGTCCAGATCCCTCTACAGAGCCTTCCTACCCTCAAGCAGCTCAACACTCCCACCCAACTAGGTGTCATATGCAAACTTACTAAGGGTACACTGGATCCCCTCATCCAGATCATTGATGAAGATATTAAACAGAACTGGCCCCAACATTGAGCCCTGGGGAACACCACTTGTGACCAGGCACCAACTGGATTTAACTCCATTCACCACAACTCTCTGGGCTCAGCCACCCAGCCAGTTTTTTACCCAGCAAAGAGTATGCCCATCCGAGTCGTGAGCAGCCAGCATCTCTAGGAGGATGCAGTGGGAAAGAGTGTCAAAGGCTTTACTAAAGTCCAGGTAGACAACATCTACAGCCTTTTCCTTATCCACTAAGTGGATCACCTTGTCATAGAAGGAGATCAGGTTAGTGAAGCAGGGCCTGCCCTTCCTAAACCCATGCTGACTGGGCCTGATTCCCACGTGTCCTCTGTGTGCCACATGATGTCTCAAGATGATCTGCTCCATAACCTTTCCCAGCACCAAGTTCAGTCTGACAGGTCTGTAGTTCCCCAGATCCTTCTTCCAGCCCTTCTTGTAGATGGGCCTCATATTTTCTAACTTCCAGTCAACTGGGATCTCCCTGGTTAGCCATGGATGACTAACCATTACTAAACATGGATGTTTCTATATACAAACAGCTGATGAAGCAGGAATATTTAGTGGGGTAACATATCGTGGCGAAGAGAAACCAAACTAAAAATTTAAGCCCTAAATATCCACTCTACTCAGTGATGGCTGGAGACTAGAGCTCTCCCAGGATTATATAAGAAAAATAATAATACTTTTACAAAGTGAAACAAACACTGTGAAGAACAATAAGCAATACAAAATATTAATATGCAATTACAGCAAACAGTATCACAAGTCTGGGTCCTGGATATTTTTAACTGTATGCAGCTGACCTTTGAGTTACGTAAAACATTCCAGCAGATCCATGCATTCATTCCCTTAATTTGTTCTGACATTGTACATAGAAAGTATTTGTTCAGTGTCTTATTTTACAATTTCCTGCAACTGACAATGCTACTATCTTAAGTTTTCTTTGATGTCTGTTTGTAACAACCTCTAAATTATTTAAAATACCAAACATCTGGACTTTATAAACCAAACCATCCAGCAAACCTCTGTGTGTGCAGCTCTTGATAACCTTTGACTGAAATATTTTCATCTGTTTTTCTTTAAACCACAGTTCAGGAAAAGACAGGGAAGCCCCTCTCTGGCTTGTATTGCGTACCCAGAGTCAAAACAGGAGTACTGTTCATATTAAGTCCTTCTGAAACAATGCATCAGCTATGCTGAAACCTTCCATGTCATCATGTATATACTACTACTGAAGTTTAAAGTGAACTTGTTCAAACTGAAATTTATATTTAACCTGCACAAAATTTCACCCGTTCTGGTTTCCAATTTTCTGTTCACCATAAAGGTACTTTTCAAATTCCACATAGCCCTTCTGAGTCTGACACAAAGCACTGGAAGGGTAAGTAAAATGAATTCACCATGTCTAAGCAGACGCTTTCAGTTAAAGCAGTCACCTTGAACATGAGGTCCAATTTTAGTTTTCACTCTGCCCAAAATAACTTAAATATTCACTTACCTTCTCAGGGAGTATGCAAGATACAGGGCATTTTCAGAGTAGCTCTTTCAAGTTCTTCTAATGAGTCTATTTCACTTGGCATGAAATGTCAAAATACTTACTGAAGTGGGGACTGGAGTATAGGCTTCGCCCTTGCAGATACATGTCTGTTACTTCTTTTCACTTAATGAATATTTAATATTGTCTGTGTAGTGAGATGATAGTTTCAATAACAACAAGCAAGAGAACACCGTGTGAGACTATCCTGTCATCAGAGCACTCACCCAGAATTAAGAGCCGTGGGTGTAGGTCCTCTGTGTTATCCTCAGTCCTAGCAGGCCCGTAGAGATGAATTGCCTGGGGAAGCAGGTATTAGCCATAAGAACACAGTCTCCTCTTACTGCAGAATTTTATGAGGAAGGGATGACTTAAAGATGTATTATCTGCCAAAGTCCAGGAGAAGCTTTTCTGCAGATAGCCACAAGCAGAGACAAATGTCCCCTTCACCTCAGAGAAAAGTATTTCTCTTCTAGGGAGGGGGAGTCTTGGGCCTTGTCTTTTTATTTGCCGTTTCATACTAACTGGCTTAAGCATCTTGCCCATTAACAATCTGGCTTTTGTGGATCCCTGTCTTAAGATTTAGCTTTGTGCATTAATAAAGAACTTTGTTTAGCTTGACTTATTGGGATGTCTCCCTTGAAACAGCATGACATAAGAAACTGCGATGCTGTATCACATTATTTTAAAATCCTTTGTGGCTGCAGTGTTCATACCTTTCATTCATATTTGCTCAGCCTGGGACAGACTCCAGCAGCTCAACACTCTAGCGTAATTTGGCTGACAAAAATAAATTGCAGGAGCTGTGTTCCAAGGGACACCTCCTGCCTGGAAAGCCGTTGCCACACTTACATGACAGCTGCACTGCTGTATCCTTTACAATTTCTGAGACAGCAGTCTCCAGGGAGAACCGTCTCACCATTACACACCTCGGGGGAATATCCTGTCAGTCTGCTATTCCCACAGCAGATCCAAGGGTGCTTCTCTAAGTATACCAACCACATACAGCCCCACAGCTTTCTGTGCACCTGCGCTTCTCTTTCAGGGACCTGAGAGGCTGTCCATCAGTACTTTCATTTAGAAGTTCGAATGAGGCATTTCAATTTGTGATGGGGGATATGGAAAGGATTTTTAAAACCTCCCATATGTGCACATTTAATTTCTCATAAACTCATATTTCACTGCAAGCAAAAGTGTGACCTCTCGGAGTTGTGTAAGGGTAGCAAATGTGAACTTGTTCTGCCCATGCTGATTGTTCTGGGACATATCCATGTGGCCACATTAGCGTGGTACTGATCCTGAGCTAACTTATCTTGCCTCTGAGAAGGGTTTTTACCTTTAATCCAGTGATATATTGACTGCGGCTACATGGCTTTGATGTGACTTAGGGAACAGTTGGCGTAAGCCCACAAAATGTACTTTTAGGTAGATTTCCTTCCTATCTGATATAGAACAACCTGTATTCTCCTACTCAGCTGTGAGCCCCCCTGGACTCTTTGTCTGTCTCTTTTTGTGCTATCTGCTCTGTTTAAATTGGCTTTGATCCTCCCCATGGGAGCTAGTTAGAATTGTTAGGGTTCCTTGCTGTAGCAAGTGTTTCTTAATGATGATAAAATGTGTAAACTCTTAGGCAATTATTAAGGTTTCCTCTTAATTTTTCTAGCTGAATGAGAGCACTGAAGCTGGCTGCTCCCAGAAGTAAATGACATTTTGAGATAAAGATTAAATGCACAATTAATACAGAAATTTATGGTTATAGTTTGTAACACATAAAGAAGCAGTTGTTGTGTTATTCAATGTTCTGTTTATAGATATTGCTAGCAAGTGTCAGGTATATCACATTGCTCAGAAATCAGTGACTGTTTTATTGTGAAATCAATGCGTGTCGACCCAATTGTCTTGAATTCTTTGCAGGCACAGTTGCTAAGTGCTTTTTGACCAAATAATTGATACAGTGAACCTCAAACCTGCTTTAAAATACTTTCTTCTATTTTATTCCTGGATAATTTTTTTTAAGCAGCAAGTGCCAAATGAGCTGAAATATGCTAAAAGATACAAAAGCTTTTAGAGAACCCAAATCCTGAATTATATGTAATTTTTAAATTTAAGATTCTACTTTAAATGAAACCACTTTTTAACAATATTTGTCAACTTTTGTCAGAATTTAATTGACCATTCAATTACTTCTGTATATTTCTGTTCTTTTTCTGTTGCTTCATACACTATTTATGATCCAATCAACAAAGAATTTCTTCTTTGCACTAATTTTTCCATAATCAAAAATGTGCTAAAATCTTAATGGGCAATTACAGTTCATTCTCAACATGTTGCTCAGCTTTCCTCCTCTGTCTGCCTGTAGAAGTGCATCAGAGAGGAGTTGTGTACACATTTCCATATTGCAAACTCCCCTTACTCTATATAGACTGGAAGAACCTTTTATCTTATTCCTCCCAATATAGTCTATAAATTGCCTTAGGTGTCACTACATTGTCAGAAAGAGAGTGTAAACCCACAGATTTTTAAATGATTTCCTGGTTCCATGTTAATTCAATAATTTCTTTTGAAATATATGTATACATAGCAAGCTACATTCTAATATCATGTATGTGTATCTAACTCTTTCTAGGTATCTGGTAGCTAAATTGCATAGATCAGTATAGAGTATTGCATAGTATAACTGTTGGGCCAATATGATTTTCTTGGGGAATTCTGTGCTTAGAAGAAAGGAATTTTTTTCTTTTATAGTATAGTTATTATCATATTCTAATGTCTTGCAATTGTGTGTAACTGGAAACCATACGGAAGATGTGGAATAGCCAGAATGAATACAAAACAGCAAACAAAATGAGTCAGCCAGTGACCAGATGTGCTGCTGCCTAATGTATGAAATAAAATTTAATGTATACAAACACACAGTAATACATAAGTGATTATGCATTTATCTTACTGTTTGAATTTTATTAAAGCAATTCAAATGAAATGCTGCACTTGTGATTTTAAGTACTTCAGACAGAAAAGATACATAATGTAATGGATGGAATTTCTTCACTAAAAATAACATTCCGTTCACAAAATTGTGCTTTTAGACTATTCATAAAGAAATACATAGATTGAACATTTAGAGTTTGGATTTATGCCATGCATATGTTTTGAAGGTACTCATCATTGTAGCAAGCCATAATAAAATACTATGTAGAGAGTGAATGTTTTCCTTTGATGCTCTCCTGTAGTTTTGCACTTCCAAACTGAATGAGTTTGCTGTTCTGTGTTTTAGTGTTCAGACACTAAAACTGATTTTAATCAGGAAAAATCCAGGGCCAGTTACTTATCAGCATTTCATGTAAACCCAGGTATGTTGTGTTAACCAAAACCTTCTTAGGCACATGTTCATTGGTTCCTCCAAATAACGCTTACAGCTGTGTAAGGATTTCCGCCCCCCCCAGTACATATAGTAATAATTCCTCTCTATCCGATTTGTCCATGTTTTTACAAATATTATTGCTCTTTATTACAACATGAATCAATTTGCCCAATACTGAAGATGGATATATCAATAAATAACCTCCAACATATCCCTACTATAATGTCTATGTATACAGGATTGTTATTCATACTATGAGACACTTCATGAATATAGAACACAAATAATAATTTTGACAATTTCAGTAGTGACCATATGGTATTTACTGATTTTTGTTTTATTATTACTCTTAATTTTATTGGTTTGAGATTCATTTTATTGGTATGAGATTCAACAAGGATAAGTGCTGGGTCCTGCCCTTTGGCCAGAACAACCCTATGCAATGCTACAGGCTTGGGGAGGAGTGGCTGGAGAGCTGCCTGGAGGAAAAGGACCTGGGGGTGTTGGTTGACAGCCAGCTGAACATGAGCCAGCAGTGTGCTCAGGCGGCCAAGAAGGGCAACAGCATCCTGGCTTGTATCAGGAATAGTGTGGCCAGCAGAAGTAGGGGAGTTATTGTGCCCCTGTACTTGGCACTGGTGAGGCCGCACCTCGAGTTCTGTGTGCAGTTTTGGGCCCCTCAGTACAAGAAGGACATTGAGGTGCTGGAGCGTGGCCAGAGAAGGGCAACGAAGCTGGTGAAGGGTCTGGAGAACAAGTCTTATGAGGAGCAGCTGAGGGAGCTGGGGTTGTTTATTCTGGAGAAGAGAAGGCTGAGGAGAGACCTCATTCCTCTCTACAACTACCTGAAAGGAGGTTGTAGTGAGGCCGGGGTTGGACTCTTCTCCCCAGTAACAAGCTAAAGGATGAGAGGAAATGGCTTCAAGCTGCACCAGGGGAGGTTTAGGTCGGACATTAGAAAAAACTTCTTCACCGAAAGGCTTGTCAGGCATTGGAACAGGCTGCCCAGGGAGGTGGTTGAGTCTCCATCCCTGGAGGTATTTAAAAGAAGGGTAGACGTGGTGCTTGAGGGAATAGTTTAGTGGTGGACTTGGCAGTGATAGGTTAGCGGTTGGACTCGATGATCTTAAGGGTCTTTTCCAACCTTAACGATTCTATGATTCTATGATATAAAGCCCCTCTTTTTTACACTCTGGCTTGAAGCATACCTTCATATTTGTCTCCTTTCTTCTTTTTTTTAATTTCTGTTATTTTTGGTTTGGATTTTTTTTTTTTTTTAATTCCTGTATGATCTAACTTTTTAAAAGTTCTCTCATTACGCTTCAGTCTGATGGATCCTTTTGGGTCATTTTAAGATATATTTTCTGATATTAGGGTATCAACCTATTTACACCAACTCCATGAGGTAAAACTGTAAAATTTTTATTGGAAGCAAGAACAACCAAAAGCATCTGAAGACTTCTAATATCTCATTCATTTTTAATAAAATAATAAAAAGATTAAGCGACAATAAGGTTGTTTTTTTATAGAAAGAATTGTAGTTGCATGCACTGGATTCAAGCAATAACACTTTTTCATGGAACATCACAAACTACCTGCACTTTATTCTGTCCTTGGATGAACAATCTATGCAATATCCAGTACACAGACTCCAAACTCTTACTGGTCTTCTTGATTTCTGTTTTATTTGTAAGTCATATGGTTTTGTTCCCTCTCTGTTTTCCTTATTACTATATTTTAAAATATTTTTCTTTACATTAGAGGATTGAGAATTCCATAGATCTTCTAATCCCAAAAGCTGAGAGTTCTAATATATCTGACTTTTGTTTTTTTAAACTATTGGAAGGAGTTTGGCTTCTAAATGTTGAAATGTAAAGGGGATTGGATAGGGTGTTCTACAAAATCCTAGCCTATATGCAGTGTTTTCCTATGCAGGCTGCATTAATTTCTGTGACAGGCTTTAATCCAGCATTATTTCGTTTTAATAATTATCTAGAAAAAGCAATTGGTTTCCCTAAAATATTTGAAAATACTTGCCAGTAGCAATTTTTTAGCCAGTAATAGACATAACAAAATATAATAAAACCTTGATGCACTTTGATGGGTCATTAGAATAACCTGAAAATACTGCACTGGGTTTTTTGACATGATACATTATGACTTAAAGATATTATTATGGAGATTCTCTGCATGATATATTGTAATAACCGCAAAAGTCGTTGCAATATATGGCAGTCCAGAGCATTATGTAGCTTCTGTTAAGCAACATCAAGTCACAAGACTGAATTTGGGTAGCTTTCTTAGTACTTGTCACACATATGACACTTCTGATGTAGACTTCCAATGCATACTAAACACGTACAGTGGCACATGATATATACCCACTCACAGCGTTTATTTCAGTCGGTCTAATCATGGCATAAGAAACTATTAATTCTAAGCAGGAGGAAGAGTCATGCTCTGGAATAAACTAACCTGAGTAGTTATTCTGAAGATTAAATGGCCAGAAATTACCTGTCTCGGTCCCTTGAAATTGTACTCTGTTCTGAATGACTCAACTGCTGACTCTACCATTAGGTGAGAAAAAAAAAAGACAGAATGAGAATTATAACAAGTTTGTGAACTGCAACTGTTGACAGCTTGAAGGCTGTGTTGTTTTAAAGAGATAAAAATACTTTATTGTAAATTCCACAGTTAATAAGTCAGGGGGCAGTGTGTTCAATGATGGTGTTTCAGGAAGTTGATTCAACTGGAAACTAAATCCAGAAAAAAATATGTGCGTTAGTTTTGGGCCAGATCCGTTCACTGAACCATATGAATGCCATTACAGGATGAGAGAGACAACTGATGTAAAGCAATCTTGACTTAAGGTGAATTATGGTCCGGGAGATCCAAATCGTAAAAGTATCTCTTTGCACAGTCTGAAATGCTGGGATTGTTTGTATGAACTCAGGAGCCTCCAGCTATGACAATTCAGCCTTTGGATCATAACTGAATCACCTCTTCTCTGGATGAAGGCAGATGAAACACTCTAATTCTTGCAGTGGACTGATAAGACCACTGGCTGCACTGTTCTCTCTTGCTATTTTTCTGGTCTTGCCTTTATAGCTATAGGAAAACTTTGGGAGAACATTTGCCTTTATTAAGTGAAGTGCATTTCTTCTGTAACAGAAGAAATTCTGTTGAAAGCGTCATTTCAGAGATTAGTTTACGAAACTGAATAAAAATGAATGACCCTATTGTTTTACAGTATATGGAATCTATATACTTATATATACAGAAAACATAAGCTCAGTCTCAGGTAAAAAGAATGTGGCTCGTGCCTTTAGTTTGAAATCTAGTCAGCTGGAAATTCATATATTTTCTATGTTCTCTAGAATGTGCAAACATAATAAGTACAATTCATTCAGGTGTTCATTCAGAAGTGACGGCCACCATAACACCTTTGCAAACTTATAAAGTACTTAAGGTAAATGCGAAGCCTTCTTCCACTCCACTTAGAAGCTAAAGCTGAAAAAGATATTCAACTCACTAGCCTCAGTTACAAAAAATTAGTTTAAAAAATCACCCTGAAATGTATATGCAGATTCCTCAGGAAGCTGGCATCTGGGTGTGATAGATATATAAATATGCTACCTTGCAAAAGAGCAAGTTAGACATTAAGCAGATTAGTATTCAAAGTGAAATTATTTATCTGAGCTTTGTAATACTTGCTCCGATAATGGATAAAAGTAGTGGATAAAAGTAGGGAGACACTAGTCTCCCTACTAGTTTACTTTATAATATCTGAGCCCATAATTTGTGAATCTCTCAATGCATTTAAATTTGAAATATTGATCTAAGCACTGTCTGTTTACAGACTGGATCCCTGAATTGGAAGACAGATCTTTTATATGTTAGTATTTAAAAAAAAAAAAAAGTGTTTCTATTTGTTTTAAACTAAACGCATCAGCTCAACCTAATACTAATTAAATTCAAAACAAGGCTTTAGTTTTATTGGGCTGGTTCTTGTTCTAGTTTTACACTGGAGTCATTCCTTTGATTTACTCTAATGTGAGATCAGTATGGGGACTGTTTTCTGCAGTGTGGTGCTGCTTTACCCTTTTAATATTCATGACAAGTGAAAGCTGGAGTGTAATTTACCTGAGTGAATTATTGCAATATAACAAACATGCTGAAATTACTTAAAGAGATTTTGAACTAGCATTTCTGTGGGTAGGGGGTCCTATTAATTTTGAAAACCAAAGTCCGTGGGATCTATTAAAAATGAATTACTACTTCATTTTCACTACTGGAATATTAATGTCTGTGCACACATTTTCTTTTTTGCTTTGGAAGTGTAAAGAAAAATATCACATTACAGTAAGTAATTATATTTATCGTCTATGTACAGTTAAGGCAAATAGGTTTAATTTGTGAATAAACGGGATTCAGAAGCACGGTCTCTTAAAAAAGCAGGAAAGGGATGAGACAAGACTAAGAACTTATGAAGAAAGGACTTGAAAGTAAAGAGAAATTAATTTGTCGAATTTGTATGTTAGAGAAACACAGGCCTTAGGATGGGGCGTACATTGTTTGGATCTTCCAAATATATTATTTCAATACCTGTGGCTTCTGTGTTCCAGGAGGTCTAGGAGAGGATGCAGGTAAAGACAGTCAGCTAGAAGGAACTGACAGTAATCAAAATGATAGAAATAATTAAGAACATAAAAGGTCTGATGGAAGTTTAATAAAGAAACTGTCAGATATTTGAAATACAGCATGGTTTGGGGGTGCACTCCATGCCAGTATCAGATATCAGTAGCCTCTTCATCCTTCTGTATACGCTTAAATCATAAGAAAACATAGGGTTTATACAAAGAATGAGAAAGAAGAAAAAGTTTGAAAGTTTCCGTGTGATTTTTCTTTCACCTTTGGTGTATGTCTGAACCGCTATATTGAAATTAGGGGAGTTATATTACTTTAACTCCAAGTAGGCTTAGATATAAAAAATTAAAATATTCCTTATACATTTGGGGTCTCAAGGGAAACATCAAGAGGGCATGTCATTGGCAGGTTGATGTCCAAGGAGAAAAAGGAGTTAACTAAAGTTACTGGGGAAAGGTCAGGCCAGCAAGTAGGATCTTAAGAGCGTCCAAGAGTAGAAAGCTATTTAACTTAAAGTAGAAGATATTTCTGCCCTAGATGGGTAGAAAAAACAGTGTTGTCACAGGCAATTTTGATAGGATATAAGAAGTTCCAGAATTATTTTTCTTCCTCCCAAGAGGAATGTCTTAGCCATACACACTAGACATCTGGCTCAGTTCTTAAGTAAACATTACACCAAATGGTTATGACGCAAGTGCCCGTGTGAGTCTAAAATGCATAAACTACTGTCTGTCTATCTTTCTAGCTGTAATATATAGCAAGAGTTCTTTCTGTTCACTAAAAGAAACAGCAACAACAACAAAAAAGATTATATGAAGATATTTTGTTTTCTTTCAGTTTTACCTTGCACTGTGTAGTTTAGCTGCCTCAGAGTACCTGCCTTCCCCCTATTATTTATTCTGGAGCCAGCTGGAGCTTCTTCCGGGCCTCATATGCTTTGCAGAGTATAGTGCCTTGTCTGACAGTTCAACCTCAGGTTTCTCACTGGTGTTGAGGAAATGTAGCTTGAACCAATTGTATACCTGCTGTGATGTATGCCTTGGACTATGCTGGAAAGCTGTGGGAGTTTGGAATGAAATAAATCCTTTATTGATTTTTTTCTCCTTTTCATTCAAAAGCAGACATTGGGCAATTTGTCTTAACACTTCTTACTGCTCTATATGAACATCCAGGATATATCATGATATACTTAATTCATTCACATGACAAGAAGTCTTGTGACACTGATCAGTATGTTCCCTTTACTGGTGATGTCTTAGCAATATTCATCTAACGCTTCAGTATTCCTTTTTTTCAGCAGTTCGCAGCATATAGAAGGCATTATTATGTACTAAAGATGTATGCAGACATTGTCTGAACTTTTGACAAAGGAAATGGATGAAGTCTTTTTTTTCACCTCTTTAACAGGGGTTCTGGAGCTAATCAGGCTGAACTGAAGCTGCAAGGAACAAAATTGTTGAGAGGAAAATTGTCAGGACAAAAAGAATGATTTAAATAGGAAGTATATGCAATAATTAAATGCACCAATTCCTGCCTACAGGCTAGTTAATCACAAGACGTGGGGTTTCATGAGGAAAAAATATCTTCCTTTAGTTTCTCGTACTGTCCTAACCTCCAAATGTCACCCAAAATCCATCTGTACAGTTGTTTTATGAGTAATGTCATATGAGTGTGGCAAAAACCTAATAAGCCTTTGTGGACTCTGATGCTTCATCCTCAGTAAAATACACAGCATTTATGAGCCTTGTTTATAGACTAACAGGTAGAACTTTTTCTCTTACAATCAGAAGGTTAGCGGTATAAATTGAACAGATGTTATTATGTGTTTTGCACTATGAGACATAGACTTTTCAAAGTATAATTTAATATAGGAAATCAAAAAGTAAACACTGATCTTAAGAATTGTTTTGGAGACATAGTAGGCAGTATATCATGCACAGTTTTGAGGTTTTTTAAACAGTTATTGGTACAAGAAGTTGTCCCATTTCTTGCATCTAAACAACAGTGAAAAGAAAACAGTGACATAGATTAAAAACAAATAATACAAGCATTTTTGCTAAAAGTTATTCAAGGCAATATGAAGAGTTCAAAATTGGCACTCAGAAATCTTAACTAAAAATCCCAATGTAATAACAGCACTTCTAAGCCTTGAATATCCCATGCTCCATTTGTCAGTTTTTGTGATAAAGGAACAGCTATGCTGGTAGGTAACCAAGAAAGTATCAACACCAATCATAAAATCATAGAATGGTTTAGGTTGGAAGAGACCTTTAGAGGTCATCTAGTCCAGCCCCCCTGCAGTGATCAGGGACATCTTCAACTAGATCAGGTTGCTCAGAGACCCGTCCAACCTGACCTTGAATGTTTCCAGGGATGGGGCACCTACCACCTCCCTGGGCAACCTGTGCCAGTGTTTCACCTCCCTCATTGTAAAAAATTTCTTCCTTATATCCAGTGTAAATATATCCTCCCTTAGTTAAAAACCATTACCCCTTGTCCTGTCACAGCAGGCCTTGCCAAAGAGGTTGCCCCCATCTTTTCTATAGTTTCTCTTCAAGTACTGGAAGACCTCAATAAGGTCTCCCTGCAGCCTTCTCTTCTCCAGGCTGAACAATCCCAGCTCTCTCAGCATGTCCCCATAGTAGAGGTGCTCCAGCCCTCACATAATTTTTGTTGACCCTCCTATGGACCCACTCCAACAGGTCCATGTTTTCCCTGTGCTGAGGACTCCAGAGCTGGATGCAGTACTCCAGGTGGGGTCTAAAAATATCTAACAACTCATTCATTTTAACATTTTGCAATCAGGAAAGATGACAATCTGATAGTAAAAGGGGCAAGCTGGTAAGACATATTAAAAAAAAAAAAAGTAAAATTCAAAGCTACAGTTCAAAAATATTAATTGCTACCCTACAGAGGGATGCAACCACTATTTCCATTCTTTGTACTGTCACTTCCATTATGTGGCCAAATTTGTCAGCTTTTGTAGGATGCTTTTTCAATAAGTCACAAAATGCACTCAGAATAAACACAAAGGATGTTATCTAGGAAATTTTGTCTTAGTCTTCAATGCTAGGACTGTATTTAGAATATGTTGCTTTCCCTCTTTGTCACTCTTTGTATAATCCTAGCAATACTGTGCACTGATTGCTTGAAAGTCACTGAATTTGGCCAGTCAAACTGCAAACACCTATTTGTATTGGAAATTGCAGGTCTATAGTGAATTACAACTACCAAGTTATAAATGAAAATTATTTAATCTATATGAAACTATATTGTAATCAGGTCCTAAGCAATGGTAATACAATGAAGGTGAATATCTAATCAGAGCCCACAGTCATAAAACATAACTAATAATCCAGTCTGTGTTGGTTATCGTAAATCCCGCAGCAGCCTTCTGGAAATTTCACTTACATCTCTGGGTTTTCTGTAAATATGGCTGTTCAGCAGGTATGCACCAGTGTCACTAGTACATATGTTGACTGCTATAGTAAAATTAGGCTGCAAGCTTGGTGTTTTATGTCTTATATAGGATTATCCCTCAGCCTTATAATTATTTTTCTATGAAAATATGTCTGTTTTGTTGACAACGATGTCAAAGCTAAGAAGAAGAAAATGCAAACAGAGGACTCAAAGAGAAGGAAGTGTATTTCATCACACTAGCATCTTTAATTTGGAAAAATTTTGAAGCCATTATTTTTAATGAAATCATTAGCTGTAGTAATCAATCAAAGATTCAGTAAAAATGAAAAAGTTCTTGCCTTGTTAACTCTTTTCAGATCTGTAGGGGTTTTGCAGCCTGCAAGTTCCCAGTCTTTAAATAGTAAGAAATTACAACTGACTGTATGTTGCATCAACATCAATACATGTAACTAGTTTACATGGAGTATATATCAAAAGAACAGTATATGTTACTCTGCACAGTTCTGAGAAAGTGCTCTTCTATTTGTCCATTTACATTGATTTTTCTGTGTTTATAAAACAAAAATTTTCAACCTCACTTTTCCCATTAGCAAGTTAATCCACTGTTGCATATTAAAAATCTTATTAATATTCCATTATCTTATTATTAGCTTTTCAGCTGCCAAAATATCTCTGATGATAAAGTTGCTTTCTGGTAGCTCAAAGCATCTCATTAATCTCTTCCCTAAGCGAACCAGAGAGCAGAAAGGCAATAATGGTGCCAAGTCTGTCATTTCCTTGTAGCACCATGCATTCAATCTGAAAATCCCACCAATGTCAATCACAGAGTCCAACATAAAATAATTGTTGTAATGAAGCCTTGTCACAGGAACAACACCTAGGCTTCACCTCAACATTTATGTTTTATATCTTGCTATTTATCTAGCAACAGGATACCATATGTTGAGACAATAACAGTGATTTTATTGATGTCATATCTGAAGATGCATCATTTCCACAGAGTTTCACACCCATGTGTGCTAATCTCACAGACTATAACACAGAAGAAGAAAATACATTTATTGGAAGAAGTCACAAAAATTACTGGCTGTAATATGTTGTATAAAGTAAACACTAGTCATAATATCCCATGAGACTAAGAACTTCAGCTAGATTTACACAAATGTTCTTGATATTAATTTTACTCCAATAACACTGTAAGTTTTATCCAACAGTAAAGAAATTATTACTTAATTGGGCTTGTTACACTGGTTGTCTAACAGGGGAAAAAGTCAGTATCCATGTCAAACTTACCTGTTTCAAGGGCAGAACTCTGCTGCTGTATTTAAAAATGTTCAAAAATCTTCCATTGTTATGATTCTGGAAATAAATGCTTCTAGACTAGTACAGGCACTTTCATGCAGAACCTACTAGATGAAACTCTTCTGGTCTTTAAAGTCTATGCACCAGAGAAAGACTCTGAGGCAAAAACACTCCAAAGCTTTCGCAACTGAACTAGATTTTGAAAAATTAAAAAAGAACGAAACTCCAAATAAACTGAATAAAAGGATAGTTATGAGCTTTGGGTTTTTTTTGTACAGTATATGAACTTCCATTTTTTCTAGTTCTTTGAGGGGTTTTGCTTTTATTTTCAGCATCACCAGTTATTTAATGGATAAGAGTTTTATTTTATCAATTATCTAATCAGTCCACTTGTCTTTCTATTACCTTTTATACTCTCTCTAATAAGTGTTCACTTGAAGAAATTGCTGTGAATAAACCATTGCTTTTATTAACATTCTTAATATAACCATAGAAAATTTTGGTTGCAGTCTACTTCTTGTTTCTGTCATGTAATAAATCTATTGAAAGAAAGCAGTTAAACATTACCAAATTGTTCTGCATCTATGGGAATAAACCAGAAAGTTTACATAATGGATTTTTTTTTCTTGTCAGTCATGCAAATGTACCTTAATATATAACTTCTGCATGTATTAGGTTATCTCTTATTAGTCTACACTTCCAGGAGCTACTCTGCTTTATGTTGGAGTACTTGATACCTTTTGTCATGTTTTACTGCTTTTCTCTGAAGCTCATAGAATGGAAAATCTTCTATCCATTGCCTAGATCCAAAAGATCCAGGCATAGATGTTTTAATATTTGTTTTTAATTAGAAAAAAGATTCAAGTCTACATAAGTATACTTAATTTAAAAACAAAACATTAATTTTCAGACACCATCACAATACTATTTATCAGTGTAAGTTAGGATTAGCAAAATACACCGCTCAGAACTGGAATTATACTTCTGACTCATGAAAAACCATAGAGTTTTCCTCTCATCTTCCAAAGAAACTGATGTTTCCCTGGAGCATGTAAGCAATTATTTTATATATATATATGTATATGTAAATATATACACACATGAATATATGTACATATAGATGCATATGTGAAAATTATGTCTATATGTTATATACACATAATATAAATGTATGGTTATATATATAGTATAGTTATAAGTGTGTATGCTTTTTTTTTTTCTTGTTCTGCTTTCCAGGATGAAAATTTTTGTCCCCAAGAACACGACTTTGCATTATTATTGTTTTTGGAAAAAAATAACTACTGATCTCAGAGCAGGGGATCAAGAATTGGGAAGGGAGATAGGGAGGGTGGGAAGGAGTTTGTCTTTCTTTAAATCAGAGAATAAAAATTTGGTAGCTGTGTTTCCTTACTTCTACTTGCCCAAGGGTAATAGGTATCACAAGTAATCCTTGCTGGTTTAGAATGAATTCTGGCTGAAGAGGGCATGCATTACAGAGGTTGGAGGACTTCATAGGTGAACTCCTCCTAACAACATCTTCTCCCAGAATGCCTGTTAATCTCAGTTGTGATATGCCTGTCTTAGGAAATGGGAAAATCAGATGGATTACCCTAAACAATGTAGAGTTTTAAAAACACCAACGTTTTCAGACTCACCTAGATGCCTATTTACTAGTTCAAATCTTGAAGCTCAGACATGACTATGTTGCTACTTATTTCGTGAAGCAAGTCTTCCTTCTGTACTGTGTTCACATTATGAACTGTTCAAAGCTGTGGAGCAAATACTCTGAGATTGCCTTGCACTGCAAATTCCTATAATATTATCTTTTATGGAGAAGAAAATAGGTTTTGAGGGACAGGGTGTTCAGCCCTGGAGCTTCATTTCACTGAAAGAAAATTTTGACTTTAATAAAAACATATTTAGATAAAATTATAAATCCTACTTGATTATGAAAAGCATTTCAAAGCCTCAGACATCAAATTTAGATTGAACAATGATCTATTTACAAAAAAGGCTGTGGAATTTTTACATTTTCCTCATGTGGAATAGGATTTGAGAAATATAATTCACATTTGAATACAAGACAAAAGAAACATTCAAAGCTGTTTTAGGGTTTGCTGCATTAGCATAATTATATTTTTTTGGTTGTATTAAAAATGTTAACATCTTCAAAACAATGCATCCAGTTTTCTACCAATTTTCCATTTATATCCAATTAGCCACAAGCAGTGCTTTTCACTGCAATACTTATTTAAATGGTTCATGAAAATACATTCATTTTAGTGGATAACTTAGAATGTCAGTATCCTGCTTTCAGTGGGGCAGCCTTTATTCTAACATTTCAAACTCCTGTGGCTACTCATGAATTGTTTTCATACTACTGTAAAAAAAAACCTGGGGTTTTATTATTTTCAGTACATTTCCCTTTCAAAAACTGATTATTCTAGGACAATGTTCCCAATATGTCCTAGAGAAATTATCAGTCTTGAAAGGAAAGGTGGAGTATAAAAATTAAGGCAGTTTGTCTGGCTTTCCTTTAAAAAGATTGAAGTTGTGCATAACAACTAGGAACAAGTAAGAAATCTGTTGTTCATTCAGTATTTTATACTGAGTGTAGTGCTATTCAATCCTTTGTTTTCAAGGCATGACAGATTTTCCCACAGGTTTCTTCATGATTACAATTCCTCAGTTTACCAGTGTCTCTCTGAGAATTTTTAGTAATGACTGAATTGTTAGTATTTGGACTGGTTTGAAATAGGCATCTTATTCAGAGAGGGTTTAACCTCTAGAGGCAAATTAGTAGCACATCCTAGGAGACCTCTGTACAACTGAAGCACAAATATATGCATTGTACTGTTCTTTAATTCAGCCATGTACTGCTGTATACACAGCTCACATTCACAGTAAATACCTTTTTTAATTTTAAATGAAAATGCTGCATATTTCTAATTCAGTTGTGGTATCATATTTATAAATCAATTGTAGTATTATGATAAGAGAGGCAGTTTTTCTGTAGAGATGTTACAGAAACTACCACTGAAAGAACCATATTTTAGAAGAGTGGAAAGAGATAGTCTTAGTAGTTTGTTCATTTTGATTCAGTGTTTGCCTTCCAAACTCATATTGTACCACACTAAAAATAATGTGTTACAATAAGAAGACTTCAAGACTTCTTAACCTTTTAAAACTTATTTTAGAGAAAGAAATATAGTTGAGATTGATTCGTTAATGTCAACTACTTTGGAGAAGATATTATTTCTTAACATTATTGCAGCTTTTCAAAAGAACATTTTATGAGCAGACAATAAAACCATTTTGTGCATTATTCACATCGGGACTCATCATGAAATCTTCCTGGAAAGAGTTAACCATGGAAATCCTTGCCCAGAGGACACTGAAGGGTTGGTTACAGACGGCTTTTAACAGATGGTTATTAAAAATATTTTTTTCTATTAATTACTCCATATTTTCTGCTTGGAGAATGCCAAAGAAGACTACAATGTAGTCCATGATTATAGCAGTACCTGTCTGAAGTTTTTTTATGTTGCAGAACAGCTGAACAAAAGCTCCTTATCCTATTTGAAGTGACTTGTTAATTTTGAGAATTGGGATGCCTTTATATTTCTAGGGTGTGGGTTTTCTCAAAAAAGATGCCAGAGGAACACAGGGTTTCTGAGGGAAAGACAGAGCTCAAAGGTGACTGATAAGCTTTTCACTGCCTGTGTGCCTGGGCTCTCTGGTGAATAGTAATCACCATAGAACTTTCTGTGGCCGCTTTGTCTGGGTTTTGTTCCACATTTTGTCAAAGTGAAAAGAGAAATAAGACCATTTATGCTGGTTAAAAATTTTAAAAAAAAGCTATGGAGAAAAAACCATCATGTATAGTTGCCAGCTGAGGTTGAACCACAACACACCACTAATTTCTCTTTCAACAGGAAACTTTCTCACTGCCCACTTCCAGAAAGACACAACAATCCCACCTTGTCATAGTACTAATTACTATGTCATACTGTCTTCTTTTTACCATTTTAATATTCATATTGCTACAGAATGCTGCAGAACTACAAGTTGGTTGGTGGTTGGTTTGGTTTTTTTTTCCATTTTGTTTCCTTGAGCCTTGAGAAAAGCAGGGTTTGGTACCATTTTGTCAAAACCTGCAGGCAGTCAGTCTGTCAGTCCTGGCTGTCCTGCAGACAAGCCGTGTTCTGTCCACTGCAGTTTATGACATTCTGAACAGTTGTGTCTAATACCCCAGTTTGTGTATAGTCACGTAACTGATAGTTCAAATTAAAAACCACAAGTTTTTCATACTAAAGAGCTGCTTTGTTTTATACCACCCAGTAGCATTTTTTTTAATATAGGTATCTCAAAAAGGCAATGTGAATTCTGTTGAAAAATCCTTCTAAAATTATGACCTTTAAATAGTGTACCAGGCCAGAGTTGATCTCCTCTGTTGACAAGGCCTCGAGGGCTTTTCTTGATAGAATTGCACTTCAAAGCAGGCAGTCTGAGTTACACACAGAGAGCTTATACTCTTTTAGCTTACAGTGCAATCTGGCTTTAAATTGCTTGGCTCTGTATTGAACTTTTACTAAATTTCTGCTCTAGTTACTTCAAGTTTAGCAGTCATCACATCAGAGGTCTGAAAAGCACTAACCAATGTGCCATGTAACTACATTGTAGGCAGTTATCGCAGGACAGCAGTTAATTAAATACTGTGCCAATCATACATGTGTCAATATTGCATCAAACAGCAATATAAATTAGCCAAGTAATCTAAAAATTTGTTTTCTTATGAGAAAGAATTGATGTCTAATAAGATGCCAATGTCTGTCAGTAACTGAGTAGATTCATTGTTTACAGTATGTTACCATAAAGTTTTCTACTCAGGAAAGATGTTAAAATGGAGAAAGATTATACAGTACGAATTACAAGGAACATTATGCAACATAGGATAAATTCAGAGAAGCCCAAGGTAGTCTCATGTTGGTTGGCTAAGTTTACCCAAATCGTGGTGCATTTCTAGTCACACTGAAATCAATGACAGGCCCTAATTTGCCGTACCTCAAACCAACTGAAAAATTATACATTGGGAAGAGGACTTTCACAGTTCCTAATTATTATAATTTCACTTCCATTCACCATTCAACTGCAGTCTGAAACAACACTTTCTTAACAATCAACAAGTGTCTATAACAGTTGTGGGGGAAAAGAAATTAAAACCAGATCAACAGGGACATCCAAAGGAGAGGGGAAGTGAACATATAACGGTCACGTACATAGATTCGGAAAGCTATCATTTTGGTTAATCTCAAACTTTTGTGAAAAAACAGTAGGAGTCAAAATAGTGTTTCCAACATTAAACCATCTAATGATAAAAAAACCCATTTGTCATGTAAGTGTTCGTTACGATTACAATGTATGTTTGTGGTATCTCATTACAGAAAATAACCATAGTAGTATGTTAACAGAAGATTTATAAATTAATCTAAATCATTTCAAAAGACAGACAAAATCACAATTTATAAAAGTGGACAATACATAAGTAGTATTTGTTTCTACCTGCTTTATTCCTGCTTAAATGTAGAAAACTTGAGTATCTGTACTGGTTTTGGCTGGGGTAGAGTTAATTTTCTTTATAGTAACTTGTATGGGGCTGTGTTTTGGATTTGTGACCAAAGCAGTGTTGATAACACACTGATGTTTTAGCTATGGCAGAGCAGTGCTTACACAGCATTGAAGCCTTTTCTGTTTCTCACAGCACCCTACCAGCAAGCATGTTGGTTGGGTTGACAGTTGGACTGGATGACCCTAGAGGTCTTTTCCAACCTTAATGATTCTATGATTCTATTATTCTAAGAAGCTGAGAGGGGGACACAGCTGGGACAGCTGACCTCAACTGACCAAAGGGATATTCCACACCATATAACATCGTGCTCAGCATATGAATCTGGGAGAAGAAGGAGGAAGAGAGTGACACTTGGAATGATCATATTTGTCTTCCCAAGTAACTGTTACGTGTGATGGAGCCCTGCTTTCCCGGAGATGGCCAAATACCTGCCTGCCAATGGGAAGTAGTGAATAAATTCCTTGGTTTGCTTTGCTTGTGCTCATGGCTTTTGCTTTACCTATTAAACTGTATCTCAACCCATAAGTTTTCTCACTTTTACCCTTCCAATTCTCTCCCCCATCCCACAGCAGGGGCAGTGAGAGGCTGTGTGGGGTTCAGTTGCTGGCTGGGGTATAACCACAACAGTATGTTATTGCAAATTAAGATCTTTAAGTTCTGCAAATATTTCTGAAACTTACCATTATTCACAGAGATGAAACTGTTTCATATCAGAAACTCCAGTAAACTTTTGTGGCTCTAGTGACCATTAGTCCTGCTTGAACGAGCTCCATTTGCTTTCAGTAAATGTTCATTCATGTATGGCACTGTAAGGAAGGCCCAGAATTTTTCTAGAAATTCACCACTGGATATTTTAAATTCAATCTTCACGTCAATACCTGAATGAAGCAAGGTATTAAAAGTGAAACATTATCTTCTGTTACATTCTCCAAATAGCTGAGTCCTTCTTTCTACAGAAGTCTCATGAAGATTATTTGCTAAGACTGAACCACAAATCCTTGAATGTGAAGATGATGTCCAGTTTTCAAACTGTGGTGCTTTTCTGGGGTTTACAAAGCCTTAATCTGAAACTCTTCCAATTTAAAGAATTCTCTGAATCCATTGACAGGGATTGACCTCACGCATTGTTTATTTCACCATGTTTTATTAAGATTTTGTTTATTAACACTGTATTTTTTTAGAAGAGAAAATTTAGAGCTGTACCACTGGGTTTGAATCTTTGCTGGTGAACTCAGAACAGAATACCCTGCATAGCAATGTATGGTTTTCAAAAAATTTCATTAATTTTTATTTCTGTATTTGCTTATTTTAGCAGCTGGATTAACCATTAAAACACTACATCTGTATATGTCAATTAGGGGTTGCCAGTCTCTATTTTATCTACCTGCTTGTTACCATGAGAACTTAAACATTCATTTTAAATTAAGAAAGCCTTTTTTTTTTTCCCAAAAATGCTTTTATCATTTGTGTAAACTTAACTCTGAATATATGTGTAAATGTGAACTCTCTGCTCCAGTTATTCTCATAAAATCCACCCACTTCAGATCCACCAATCCAAATCTGCTGAAGGCCCATGTCATCATCCAGAATGAACACTACCTTATGCTCCACCTGTGCTCCTTTCCTCTCACTTTTCCCCACATAGAAATAAATGTTTACAATGAAGAATAAAGGTTAAAAACATCAGAAACAAGCACTGCACAACATTTATTTCTTTCCATACTCTGTGACACTCACTGCTTACTCTCTAACATAGAGAGTGCTAACTCTCTGTTGCACTTTTAAGGCTGCACAAGGCACTTTGAAATATGAGTCTGCACACTATCCAGTCCAGTTCAATAAGGCAGCCTTTGGAAATAAGAGTGGTACAAGAAAGAAAATTTGTCTTAACTACATAATTAAATAAAACAGTCCATTTCAGGAGTAATATAAGGTATATAATTACATCTATCTAGCTTGCTAAGTCAGATTTTGTATTTTGCATTTTTGTTTAAATACAAAAAAAGTTAAGTGGATGCTCCAGTTTCATCCTAAAAATGTTGTAACTACTTTGAATATTCACCAATTTTTTTAAACTGGTTCTCCACAGACTTCTATTTAAGAACTTGACAATGTAATCAACAGTCAATAACCCTGAGCAGAATAGGTCACGATAAGAAAAAAGATATGGGTATTTTAGTCAGGTGACTAACCTGGAAGCTGAGATTATTTTAAGAGGCAATCTTTTGATATTGTGAGAGAAAAGAAGACAGCACTAATGAAATAAAGATAATTTGGATGGAAAAAAGAGTTGCTGCATGAGAAAAAAAAAGATGTGGGTGAAATAATGCTTCACAGGACATTTTATAGAAATCGCCTTCACTTTAATATATTTTTTTAAATAAAATATTTTTTTCTAATATCCTCAGTCATTTAGTGCATTATTTAAATGATGCTTGGTTTTGGATTTAAAAAATTCTAATATGTCTTTGTTTTATAGAAATAAACTCAGAAAAACTTTTTTTTTTAAGTAATTAGATTTTAATTTGAAAGTCACCTTTAACATAATCATCTTCTTTCCAAGTCTTCATAGCATACATCAATCTATTTATATAAGGAAAATATTCTCTTCACCTTTGCACTTATGGTATATATAGACATAATAAATCCCATATATTTTGAGAAATTGAAAAAGTTCCCATTTGAAGATAGAACATTAGACCATTTCCTAATATAAAACTTCTGGAGCATGCATACTGCCTCTATTGGATCTCTCAATATCTAATATTCCTCATAAAACGATCTACATCCATCTTTTCATTGGGTTTCAACCATTCAGTATTCAACACTTCGATAATGGGTTCCAAATGATTTCCCCAAATCTCAACATAGTTTCTTAGAGACAGTTGTAAGATAACTTTATCCATGGAAATAAATACGTTAAGGAAAGTATATGAGAGTCATTGTTAAAAGCATGCTCTGATAATATAAAATATTTATTCCCCATTTTTCTGTTTTGTCATAATGTGTTTTTAGCTATGTTACATTACACACACACAGGTATTATAAACAAGCAAGACTTAAACATGAAAAGGTTGTCTAGCATATTCTGAAAGAAATATATATTTCTCCTTCTATATAGTCCCAAGGTGTACATCCATTCATCTTTCCTGCCTTTATCAACTTTAAGATTTTTTTAAAATGTGACTGGGGATTGATGACCAGAAGTATTAAATAAACCTGATATTTGCAATGGAAGAGATTATTAAAACTTTTCCGGTGTAAACCCCAGTGATCTGAGGAGACTCACCATTTCCATGAATCCTAGAATGGCAAAGTGAAATAGCTCCTGTATTTTTAAATTGGCAAACAAAGAATCCCAGTTAACTGCTTCTGTTACACAACCTTCATGAACAAATGGCAATTTGCTGTCTAATAGCCTTATTGTAACATGCACTGTATAAACAGGGAAATAGCTGTAAGCATATATTCTTTCTCTATAGGGATGGGAAAGGACAGAGAATATTGCCTTCTGCTGTTAATTTACAGATTATCTATTGTATACAGCAGTGTGAATGATGGTTCAGTAGAAGTGGCCAGTTGGGGGACTGGCTTCAGAAATGTTCCTTTAAAATGTTAATGGGGAGGCATCTTGGAGATATTCACAGTTCTTTGTCTCACCATGGCCAGATTCTTCACTTTTTAAAGTGATACTTTTGGTTTAGGATCTCAGAGAGCCTCCATCCCCGTTTTCTATTCCACAGCATTTCTTTGCTGGGAAGAAAAAAAAAAAAAAGCTCTAAGGGCTCCCATTTGTCATTCCAGTATCATCATGCAGCTTTGAAGCCTTTCTTCTGCCATCTTCCCTGCAGTTCAGGGTTTGCCAGCAGCACTGTACCACACACTAATTCCCTTTGCCATGTGACAAATGAATGCAATAAACAAATTTCTTAAGGGATGGTCTCTGCTCCCAAGCTGAGCATCTGTGGTAGTCTGTGCTGGGTCCATGCCAAGTTAGCTTGTTTCTGACTTAAACTTCCTCCAAATAATGTAGTTCAGTTGCTTTTTTCCTTTGATAGAAATACTTCGTAAATTACTGTTCAGCCAACCTTAGGTTGGCTGGAGAAAAAACTGTCACTTGCCTTTCTGGCAAAAACTCAATTATAGTTATAAAGGTCAAATTTAATCTGTTGCTCAGTCAATCACTCCAGACTGTGTCTTTAGTGAAAGCATTTGCAAACACATTAAAACTGAGCGTGCAGCCTAGGCATGCGTACTGTTGTTCCTCTTTTTCACTCAGGAGTTTCTTATGTATCTCCAACTTGGCTGACTTCCTTAAATCTGGCCTTTTTCTCATTTCTTTCACCGGCATCTTACTGTTCATCTTAGTCCGTTCTTCCTTTTTTTGGGACTGGGAGCAGACAATTGTTTTCCTAACTGTGCATCTCAAGCCAGCCCAGGTCTCTAACATTACACCTGACTGTTGGTCCAAAAACTGGAAACCTGATTGCTGAAATTGTTAAGCTCTGAAATTCTGGGTAATATGATGACATAATATGTTATCTATTTGATAATAAAACATCAAAACCTACATTAATCTTAAAGTATGAACCTCTTTATCTAGGTTTAAAATATCTTTTCAACTTCTGTTTGAATCAGGGATATCTGAAATCTATAATAGACTGCTTTCTTTTGGGTTTGGTTGTTTGGATTTTTTTCCCCCACCCCCCAACCCCCCCCATATACTGGAACTCCTTCTTATTCACTAAGGATTTGGTTTAAAAAATTTTTTAAAAATCATGGATAATGTCTTGAACAAAAACCATTTATTGCTCAGTATGACATTGTAAGGAGTGAATGATATTTCCCCTTTCACAATATGAAGCACTACGGAAGAAAAAGAAAAAGAATCAAGTTAAGGCACTAGCTGAAAAGGAGGCAAAACTACCTATGTGACAGAATTTCAAGAATTTTGATAAAATAATCTTTTAAGTGGTCGGTGATTTACCTAAGTCATTTATTCATTAGCTTCTCCATTCCCTCTATTCCCTTGTTTTCTTGGGGAAAAGAAATTACATCCCTCTTGGCTTTCTTATAATCTCTGATGCTTTGTTTCCTTGGAAACAATATCCATTAACGTTCTCCATTTCCTCTTTTGTTGCCATTTTCTGGATAGAGTGAGTATCCCAGACGTCTCTGCAGTGGAATGTACAAGAGAACTAAGACAAGGCTACAAAACAGAAAATCAGAATCTTTGTTAATGATACAAGGCATAGTTAAAAATGAAACACAACAGAAAACACTGCTGTATTTAATGTTTTCACATAAGCTACACAGCCAGGAAAGTGTTCTGGGGAGAAAGAGTGTGTGGGTGGGGAGGAGGGCGGGCAACCTCTGTGCAAATACCTGTATTTAATAGGTCAGTAGATTTCAGATGACATTGCTGTTCCACACTGACACAGCTGAAATAGCTTTTCTGTTACTGTTGGCAGTAAAACAAAATTGCATCCCACAAAGAACAATATGCATGTAATTGAAACTACAGATGTGTGAACTATTTGAAAATAACTTCTGCTGGCTAAGAATAAGGTTTTTCTGAACTGGGTTGGGACCACCTTGCAGATTTTTTTTAATAATTGGTAAATGTCTTTTTGGGGATTTTGCTCCTTTCCTTTCAGTAGGTTGACATATAGGGTTGGATTATTCTGCCCAAATTGAATTGTTCAACTATGAATTGCTTAAGTCTGAGCTGGTAACACACTTAAAATCACATGCAAGAAAAAGTCACTTGCAGAAGGTTATTCATTTTACCCTAAAATACATATCTAACAGGAGCCAAGACAGATGCCTTCATTGTTCTCCATTGACAACAAAGGAAATGAGGATAAATTCAAATTTAGTCATATAATTTTAGATATGTAAAGGTAGGTGAGATGGAACGTATTTGTACCCTCTAGATTACACATATACCTTATTTTATCGTATTTATAACATCTAGTTATAGCTCATATACCTTTCTCCATGTTTTTTCAATAAATGTAAAGTATTGAAAATGGTCACGTCATGCCTCAGTCTGGCACATGGCACTGCAACATATACAGTGCTGCTTTTTCCATGGTATTCCAGAAAAAGCGCCTGCTGAAAGCCTACACTTAGGGCTGGGACCAATAAAAGATTGCAGGCAGTACAGAGAGGCCTAGAACAGAAACTACAATTATGAAATTCTCTGCTCAGCTGCTGCCAGAACCAGAGGGGGTTACATTTAGTTATCTTAATTAAAAATTTTTTCTGCATGTCTAGATTTTTGCTTTTGTCCGTGCATACACGCACTGCTTGTGTCCCATCAGAATCTAATTTAGATTCCATAATTAGGTGGAGACTACAGGCACTCAGCGTAATAGATACTCTCTGAACACAAACACTTAACAGCTACGGGTGTTACATATCTTGTACTTCCATTGTTATTTTTATTTAAGATCACAGAAGAAAGATGTGGCATCAACGGTACTTTTTGGATAAAATCACTCACTCACAAGGTGAGAAACCCAGGTTTAATATTTTCTAAGCCTGAAAGGGTTCAAGTTCATATCTTTTCAACTCTCAGCTTATCAGTTCAGCAGAGATATTTATTATTTTTCTTCTGACTGCAGCTATGTCACTGCACAGACAATGCAAGACTTATGGGTCCAGAAAAAGGGAAAATTATTAAAAGGCTATTTCCAAGGCACCTTTCTATATTTTGTTTACTGGTTTCTTTAATGTGGAACAAATAAGCATTCCTTGTTTTACCTCATGTAGTGTGCCACATGGTGGGAAATGCACTTAATCTGTACATTCGGATAGTGAGGCTGGTCAGTCAGTCACCATCAATTTGTACAAAGGATCCCGCAGTGCATGTTTCAGTGTCATTCAAGTTCATAAGACATCCGATCTTTCTAGCTGTGCATTCCTGTACATCACTGACTCAGACGGCAAGTTAGTCTGTTCATTTTTTCCACTCCACACACAGTTGACTCCAATTTTGTTTTCCTAGAAGACCTCTCCATAGTTTTGGAAGGGTTTAGTCCAGTCCTTCAGGTATGTCTAATCTCTGAGGAGATTTGATAGCAGCTCCATAGGCTGAGGCAGCATTTATGGTCCTAGTCTTTTGTAGAATAAACACAGACAAACTGAATAGAAACACTAAGTGCTTAGAGCATCAGTAGCACTGCAGAACTTGTTTGAAAGGGAGGGTTTTATGTGAAAGGGTAGAGACCATTTATTTGTGAGGTAAATACAAGAAGATGTTAAGAGAAAGAGATTATGAAGAAACAATATTCTGTATTTAAGCGTCCAAGTTTGCACCACGAGAGCACAATATTATATTCAGACAAAAGCAGAGTCGATGAAGAACAGCAAATCGTATTTCAAAATAGGAGGTCAGAATAAGAACAAATGTTTATATTTTTATTATTTTCTAACTGAATTAGATGTGTACGTCAGGCTGTATAAAAACATATAATAAGCTAAGAATGCCCTGCATTTCTGTAATACTTGTGTTCATAATAGACGGTGGAAGTTTTCACTGATTACATTTTTAAACACCTCCTAAGAAGGAATAAAATCTGTCGTATCTTTCCTCCTTGTAGTAAAGATTAAAAATAAATAAGTTAGTGAGAGGTTTTGTCACTGAAGCTTCTTGCATTTTAGATGGTGTTACCCAACAATAAAAATGTTCCTTTACCATTCATGATTATCAATGAGGTAGTGAATACCATGTAATATAGAGTTATCAAGTCCACTGTGCAGAAGGTATGTAAGATATTCACCTTTAAATTTTAAAAGTAAATTCTCAAATTTCTGGTAAAATTCTGGGATAAAAATTCTCTGATTTCAAGGTTCTCTTTAGTAGTTCACAAAAAAAAAAAGATATTCTGGTTTTGACAGTTTTCACTTAAATCTTTCACTTAAATCCTGTCCTGTGCTTTTCTTCTACATGCTGAAGTTAAGATTCTATTTTCCTAAGTAATAAGAACTTCCTAGGGGTTTTGGCTCAGAATTTGCACCCTGTTGTACTTCACATGAGACATCTACATAGTGAAACAGTTCTTGGAGATAAAAGAAGTGGAAGTGGAAGAAAAGGCATGAAGATGTGATGCCTCCAAGGAATAAAGGTGAGTTTCACAGGTCTGCAGAGAAATGCAAGGACCTGTGGCTGAGACATTGGTCTTTTTCCTGCTTTTGTCCTTGGCATATTTTGAGGGGGAACTGTAATTATAGTGGCATCCATAATAGGCCCTGTAGGATGACAGAGCCTTTTAAAATGTCCACAGAGTTAGATATTTTAGCCCTGTCTCAAGATGTCCCCTCTCTAACCTCCTGATTTGGAATGGCTGTTCTCAGCTCCTGACTTTCATATGTTTGGAGTACCCTTTACATTAGCCTTCCCTTTTCCCTATATCAAAAAGAGAAAAGCAGAAGTCACAGTCCTACCAAAAAGCTCACATAGCCAGCATAATTTCACCTTGTTCCCAGCTGCCTTGATTGTTCAGACAGTGGCCATGTCTTGTGCCTGTAGAATAATAACCACAGCAGAGGCCTTTACTGATAGAAAAAGAAAAATGGAAATTATTTCTGGTTCTTTTCTAACAGAAATAACAGAGTTTTACAGAGTATTCACTCCAGCTACTGTACTACAAAGGAAAAAAATTTCCACTATCTGGGAGGCATAAAATCACAGGGGTTAGAAATGGAAAACGAAGATGGAAATAGGTATTAGGTCATTCATTTCTCTCTTATGTCAGCACAATAATTTTCCTCTATATTATACTGTCTAGGATTTGTACAGTTCCAAATAATTAGGTTTTCACCATATCCCTAGGCTGACTACTCTAAAGATAAAGCAAGCTGAATATTTATGATTGTATTTCTGGATTTTTGTTGTTCTCATTTTTCTTCCTGGATTTATCCTTGATTATTACAGTAGATGTCTTCTGACAGGAACATTGAGTTTCTATCTGAAGTTTACCTGTAAGAGTTTCTCTTTCTGTCTTTAGTATTGGCACTGGGCATAGTTTGCATAGGTGGCTCCTCTGCTGCCACAATTACAGCTTCAATTTATATTTCTGTGACTGAATGCATTTTATTTGCTTTGCATAATTTTGCAGCATGCCTGTCTGTGTTGCAGATCTGCAGACATTGCCATATGTAGGACATTTATTTTTGAGATGCCAAGTGGCAAACTCCCACAATTCTTTGCCTTAGTTTACTGTTTACTGGCTCTAGTAGGATTTTTGTTTTTTTGTTTTTAAATTAGATGCTCTTACTAGGAGCAGGATTTTTTTTTTTAGGTGATAACCACACCATCTGCCTTTTCATTTTCTCTCACTTTTTATTTGTAACTTAGCAGCTTCTACAAAGTTACTGATATTTTGCTCTGTAGTTTATGTGGAAGCTGATCAGACTGCAATCATTACTTCAGAACAGTTCTTTATTAATACAACCAATCTTATCTTTTATCAGAGGGTAGCTGTATAATTCCTGAAATTGAGGAACAGTATGTTCAGCTTTTATGCTTTAAGCTGGTTTTTGTGGTCTTTCCACTCTAAGAAGCACCAGTCCTTTTTGTCCTTGTTCTTCAGTTGAAAGCTTCCCTCCTTCTGCTGTCATCATATATGGATCCCATCATTATATACATGATACTAGATGTACAAAGACTTCTATTAGTACACAGAAATTCTCTTCTGCTGAAATCACATACAGTTTCTCAACCACCTTTGGAGAGTGATTCCCTCTTGAATTCATGGGGATCCAGTAGATCACATGTTATATTCAGAATCATGGGGACAGGGTAGAATGCTTTTTCCCATTTGAATGAAATTTAAAATAATTAATCTGACAGTTCAATGAACAAAGAAGAAAAAGAAGGTTTTATGACCTTTATGAAGGTTTTATGTTCAACAACAAGGTGTCATATGATAAATTTATCCAGAGATGAAAGATTAAAAAAACCATAAAAGATTGTAAGCATGTTTACAGGCTGTGGCTAAATATCTGGGGGAGGGTAATATAGATCAGAAATGACAACAATGCAGATAACTAGCTGAGAACCATTCCTGTAGAAGTCTACATAGAAACTTTATATTGCCTAAATTAATGGAATTGCAGTTGAATCATATATGAAGTGTTCGAATGACAATGGAATAACAAAAAAAAAATTTAAAATAGGTGAAAAAATCTAACATAAGAAAGCCTGGAATGATGAAGTAGTCAAGAAAGATGGGTTCCTTTGCTCTTAAGGAAAAGGTAAGCAACAAGAACAATCATGAGCTTCAGACTCACTCTAAGGAAAAGACAGAATATTTTTTCTTACAGTAAAGATAAATCTCATGGATATATCTGGTGTGTTATATTAGAATTTTCCAGTATCATGAAGTCAAATATCTCCAAGCACAGGCACTGTGACTATCCTGGGAAATACTGAGAACATTTTCCACATGGACTTAATCACTGGAAGGAGTTACACAGGAATAGTATGGAAAGGGACCTGTTACAAGAAGTGGGAACAAACTGCTGAAGAGAAAATTTGAGGTAAATTCTAAAATGTTGCATTGCCTTTGCATCATCTTTTATGCATTTGTGGAGCCAAAATCTTCTTAAGAAGCATTGCCAAGGCTGTCTCACACATGGCCTGCTTTGACAGGTTTCTGTTCTTGAAGGTCTGACCTTCCTTAAAGATTCCATTTCTAAAAGCAGCAGGAACAAACCAAGACCAGAAACTTCTTGGTAGCAAAAGGAACAGATGAAAACTAACACGTGCATTCAGTTACTGTAGGAGATTGCTTATGTGCAAGTTTTCTATGAATGTGAATTTCCTAGATGTGAGGGTGTAAATGAATTTTTGTGAAGGATCTATTTGTATTTGTAGCTTCAGTTTACATATTTTGTTCATTTTGCATTCTCAAGCATTCTGGAAACATAAATACCACATGCAATGGTGGAAGTCCTGATTTATGATTCATAATTTTGGCCACATTCCTCTGGCCTCATGAAATATTTAGAGTCTGGCCTTTTATTTTCCATTATTATTTTTTATAGTATTCTCTAAAAGATTTTTCTAGTCTGATATGACATGATAGAACCTGCTTGCTTTATAAATGAATGGTCAACAAATGGGAGTCTTCTGCTGCAATTTTGTCATACAAAATACTTAAGAGTTAATTTTCACATTAGTCCACATACCTCTGAAAATCTGTGTTACTGCATGCTTACACGACACAGAAAATTTAGGAGATATTCTGAAAAATTCATTTAAACAGTCCTTTTTAGTATATGAGGCACAAAATCCAATCCTGGGGATACTCAGTAGATCAAAAGTTGTTGAGCACATGGATTTTAAATTTGCTAGAATTAAGCATTAATGACATTCAACACAAGTTTTAGTGTACCTTTTGGTCTCCCACATGGCACAAAATGAAGTTCAGAAAATGGTCTGGATCCCCATAGTAAAATTTTCAGGTTGACTTCTTCAACCATTATACTCTGCTGTAAGGCTGCCTGAGCAATTCTTTGGCTTTGAGGCAATAGCTCTTCTTTGTTTAAAAGACAGAGTTATTACATTACCTTCAGTAATTAAAAAGGAATAATACATGAGTTACAGGAAGTCTAAGCAAAAGTAAAATCATATGATCACATGCAGTAAAATAAACTTACTTTATAAATACCATATGTGTGTGTTTTGTTGACCCTAACTTTTGTTGAGGTAGCATGAAAGCTACAGGAACACAACTCTCTATCTATTTATAGCTAGACAGATTCATAACTGTATACACTACCTAGGACTGCAAAAATCTGTAGTAATATGCTAACTTTTAGAACACTGTATCTCTTGTCCTATTACCCAATAAATATTTTTCTGTCATTTTTTTCATGTTAAGTTATTGCTTGCATCCTTTAATTGTCAATCAAATAATTTCAGTGTTACTACATTCCAAGTAATTTGCTTGATTTATGATACAAAGCTGACAGAATACTTCAGAATATTAGCTGCATAAAAATGATAACATATACATGTTAACGTCTGGTGAAAAATTAAATAAAGGCAAAATAAAATACTTTTATGCTCCAAGATGTGCTTTCTATTTTGGCATGTCTTTGGGAAATCTGATTCAGTGCAAAGATTTGAATAACCTATATTTTCAGATAGCTTTACAAATTAGTTCAGACATGCTAAAAACAGGAACACACCTCCAGAACTATAGGACTGAAAAAGACCTTCTCTGTCATTGACTGTACTGTCCTCTGTCATTGACAGAGGTGCTTGCATCTACTGCATTGTACTTGGCCATTTATATCTTAAAAATCGTTACACTTAATGTTACAAAACAGTATTGCTGTTTTGTATATAATATCATTATATATATATATATAGTATATAATTATCATTATATACTCATTTCTTTTTGTGCCCATATTTGGCCTTGGTTTAAAGAGCTAACTACCTTTGGTTTTATGCCTCTGATGTACATAGTGAACAACAATTACTTTCCTTCTCAGCTTTTGTCTTGCAAGACTAAGGAATCCAATTAATTTTATTTGTTTAAGATCATCTCCTCAGACCTTGTTATACTCTAAAATCACACAGGTAAGGTATGGTCATTTTGTGATCAGTTAATACAGCATGATTCATCTCCTCTTGATTCTATCTGAAAAGTTCCCACATACAGCCAAATAAATTAACTTTCTTCAGGTCAATTCTTTGTTTTCCTTTCATTCTTGAGAACTTGTGCTTTCAAGATATTTTGCTTTCAATATACAATAATCTAATCATTCATCTGTGTGAGGCCTTTAACTTAATGATGCTAGCAAATTTCAGCAATACTTTCTATACCTTATGCCAAGGCTATTAATAAACCCCCCCACTATATATCTCAGCAACCTCACTAGTTAGCCACCCTGCATCTGACATGTCGATTGTCAGTACTTTCCACAACAATTTTCTCTTTAGTTAGCTCCTCACATTTCTCTTTTGCATGTCTCCCTTAAGTAACAGCCTTTTCCTAGAAGCAGAAGAACAAATGCTTTGCTGATATTTTAAAAAATTAAGTATATAATTTGTTTTGTCTAAAAATTCAGTTATGAGAGAAGGTATTAAATTGGTTTGACTTCTGTTAAGCCAACATTTGTTTCTGTCTCCTTTATTACTCATTTAGTGTTTTTAATTATTCTTTCAGCAATTTATTCTAAAACTGTATATGTTGCTGAAATAACTTTTATTGACCTCTAGAAGACTAAATTAACACATATACATGTATGCATTTGGAATTCACCAATACTTGTTAGATTTGCTGAAGAAGTTCTGCTACTGGAAAGGAGATTCCCTTTGTCTGTCCTTTCAGAGGTCTAGGACTCTCACTCTGTTCTCCCCGCTCCACATTCTTTGAATTTTTGAGGTGTACTGGGTAGTCCCTAGCCTCCCTTTCCTGAACTATCTTGCCTTTTCCTTATCAGTCATCATCCTTGTCTGTATTAATAAATAAACGGAGCATGAATTTAATTTTGTATCTGATATCTGGAAATTACTGACTGATCCTCTTTGACATTTCTTTTCTTCCTCTTGATTTATGTTTTTGTGGTTGCTTTGACTGAAATAGTGAA
The DNA here is from genome assembly GCF_949628215.1 of Phalacrocorax aristotelis. Lineage (NCBI taxonomy): Eukaryota > Metazoa > Chordata > Aves > Suliformes > Phalacrocoracidae > Phalacrocorax > Phalacrocorax aristotelis. Next base: position 139,142,015 of record NC_134277.1, read on the forward strand.
GTGCTTTTGTAATTGCCCATCCAAAACTTTTTTCTCCCAAAGATACCAGTAAGCTTTCAGGTTCCAGTTAGCAATCAGGATGATGAAGGACTATTAGATTTCTGGAAAGCAGCTAAAAAAGTTTTTCCTCTCTAGCTGCTTGTATGTTTAGTTTGACTAAATTGCAAAACCATCACAGAATTCCTTTGGAAACTATGCCACAGTTTAACAATACAAAAAAGTAAATAAATCATGAAACTTCTCTACTCATTTCTTGAATTTCTTATGTCTCATTAGATCTTTCATTAATCCTTATATCACTTCTGTGAAGGCTATTGCTCTTTTAAATAAGAAGCTTGCTTGACTGATGATTTGCTCATTTAAAAATCAGATTCTTCTTATTGCTCATCTTTCTTTTAATCTTTCAATGTATGTATACTTTTCTTGAGTTCCTGAGGACAGCTATTACATTTTTCTTCTTTTTCAGTAGGTCTCCATATTGCATCATTTTTCAAATAGCACCAATGCTACAGCACCAGAGATGGTCCCAACATGGAAAATAAATCTCCTGAGATGGATAAAATATCATTAAGCAAAAGTTTGAACAAAATGTTTCCATGAAAAGAAAAAGCAGTTAATAACAAAATAAGCATATATAGCTCCCGGTTTTGTCATAGGCCTAAGTGGTAAAGCATGCAATTATAATAAACACTGTGTTGCTCTGTCATAATACATTCTATTTAAGAGTTTCCAAATTCAGTATAATCATTTGTTAAAGTTCATATGGCTTCTGTGAGGTTGTTTTCTGTATTAACTGAAAGAAACCTAAGCCTTAAGAAAAGGGCCAAATCAAAGACCAAGGAACGTGCTCACCTTCGCACCTTTTCACTCTTCTCTTTGGCATCAACAGTAGAAGGATATCTGCTTCACTGTGTGTAAAGTTACACCTTATCAGGCCTAAGTTCTAAGTAATATACCTGTGCAGATGCATGAAGTAGTATAGTTCGACTATAGCTTCCCTGAAAGGAGGTCTGCAGTCTTTTGAAACACAGAGGAAATCCAGGACTGAAGTTACATAGTAGAAGGAACAAATAGAAAGAAAGTATTCTTCAGATATTTTAAAATTAACTGGGTTTATTATGAGATGTTGTCTCTAGACTTTCATCTCAAATTTGTGACTGAGAGAGTAGGATCAATGCCTTAAATAAACAATAGGCTACCATGTCAGATGGACGTGCACGTAAGATTCAAAATGTTCATGCTAAAAGAATGCTGAGTACTGCATAACACTAAAATGTTTTCATTCAGCACATATTTACTCCTTGAGTCTGAGCATTCATGAACTACTTGGCTCACAATTTTGACAACATCTTTTTCATGTCAGCTACAACTGATGTTCTGTATTTAAATCAATGTGTTTTCATCAGTTCACTGATAATCTAAGTATAAGTGTGATCAATATCGAAGGACTTGGAGAAATCCGTCTGAGGTCATTCAAGTCAATATGTATATCTTACTAGAGATATCATTTATAATATAACTTTAAAGGCTTATAACAACTATTTTTAGCAAAGTTTTGTATTGAGTTGACAAGTATGGGAGAAAATACACCTCTTCCTTGTATTGTTGATTAAAATTGCACTCCATTTACTAATATATTTCCATACTCATTCATGAAGGAGTTTGTAGATGAAGTTTTGTATTGTTCATAAGATATATATAGCATATATTGCTTTAATTTTAATCTCTCATGCCCCAAAAGGCAAGTGGGCACACATATTCCAAACTGCCTCAAATTTCTCAGGGGGAAAAAAAAAATTACAAAAAATAAGTACGTATTTAATTATACAATAATAAGAGGATGAAGTGCTTGGATGACCCTATGAGCAAGAAAAGCATGTCCTCAAGTAATATTATTTTCCTTACGTTTGCACTCTTTTTTTTTTATGAACAAAGGAAGATAACAGTAATACATTTGGAAATAAATAATTTCTGGAGTAGAGGGAGAAAGGAGACACTAAATTTCCCTCTTTTTTCATGAGCTAAGGAAAAAGGAAATGAGGAAGATTGGAAAAAGAAAAGGTTTAAATCCATCATTTAAAAGAAAATAATTCCACGTTATACTTACAAGCAACTAAAGCTGGTCTGAGGAAGCTAAGATGACTGGCAGTCTATGAATTTAGATTTCAATATCTTGGCTACCAGTATGTCTCCAGACTTTCCCATATGCTCAAAAAATTCATACCCTACTTTTCCTCCACCCTTTAAGTATAATGCTAGTTCAGCATACCTTCTTTCTTATCCTTTTTTTCTTTTTTTTTTTTTTTTTACAATAACCCTAGGGACCTACATACACAAATCAGAAATTCATAGAAGGGACCATTTGGAATATCTAGTCCAGCCACCTGTTTATCAGAAGCAATTCCATCAAGGTCTGAATCTGTAAGGTGATTTTGTATAGCTTTTAGAAAAATATTTAACCTCATCTTAAAGCCTTTCAGTATAGTGAATCACTGTATCAATGAATATATTGACCATGTTGACATCTTATTTCAGGGTCTCTCTGAGACACCCTTTATCAGATAATATTCATAATGAGTAATAAGTAGTGGTACCACATATTGCAAAGTGATTTAAAAGACTAGCTTACACCTTTCAGGTGTTTTTGACCCAATGTGAACCTCAGGGAAAAGATTTTTTCAGTAGGGTGACAGTCCTTTGCCACACAGTAATCATCTTTATTGATTTCTTTTCTGTCTTCCAAAGGTTTTATAGAAATTGCATTAGAAAAGTGTTATCTGTATGACACCATTTTCCTAGTGTTTATATCCTCTCCCCATCCCAACCCCCCAACCTCCCGCTGAATTTGTATTTTTAGAAGAGATTTCACCTGACTCTTCATTTCACTAGCTGAATTTCAATAATGTTTTCTCTGAAGACTGAAACTGTTTCTGCAATGCACATCTTCAGTTAAAAGAACCAGTAATTTCAAGCTGTGCACATGGCACACTGGGCTTTCACATATGAAGGGAGCACACCATATCTGTCCTGCACTGGGAGTGTAGGCTGTGGTCTTTAAGATATTTAGTTGATTGATTTCTAATTTCTTTGCAGGAGAATTCTGAAAATAATGCTTTACAGCAATAGGAAACCAATTTAAAATAGAAATATAATTATAATTATATATATTTATATGTTAGCCACATTAAAAAATCCAATAAAATTTTGTGTGTATTTTGGGTATAAATATCTCTCATGTCTTCCCCTGTTAGCTGTTATAAAGAGCTAGTGAACTATGAGGGCTTTTGACAGACTTCAGTCAGAGATTGCTTTAAGACCATTAGACTTAACCTGCATCAAACTCACTTTCATCCCTTCCCCTCATTTTTCCTTCAAACAATATTTTACAACAGAAAGAAAAACAAAAAAAAAAAAACAAAAAAAAACCCCAAACCCTGTTAGTTTGATTAGTGCACTCCTGAGTATCAGGGGTGTGGGTTTCTCTGCAAGTCAATTAAAGGGGATGAACCCAGGTGAACCCTGCAGGGGTGTAGGCACCACACAAGCACAACCTCCCAGTAACGTCTGGGCTTGAGCAGTTGCACACATTTCTAACTAGCAGTGTCCGGCATGGAAACTGCTCTGTTTTTCAACCCTTGCAAGAGAGATTTTCTGAATGCCTTTTGTGTCTAAAAGTTTAATTCAGATGTCTTAAGAGGAATTATTTAATTCCCTTGCATGAATGTAGCCCATGCCCCTTTATGCAACTGGACTTCAGCAGCCCAGACCATTCGAGGTAAGTGGGCATGGTACCAACAGCTGTTGGTGCCTGCCTGTGCTTACCTGTACACTGATATACTCACAGTGCATAATGCATATTCATGATTTCCCGTCTTTTTTTTTCTAGCTGACTTAAAGGACCTAGCTGAATATCATATTGTGGGAGATTATTATAGGAAGATTTCCATTTATTTTTGGTAGGATTTATAGTGATTTAATGCATCTTATACAGAGATGCCTTAGGAAAGTAATTGGGGGATTGCTAAAATGGCAGTATATTTGGGAAACATAAAAAGCTCTCTTCATAGGGTATACTTAAACTGTTTTTCCAGGTCATTAGGCTTACCAAAAACATAAAGAAACAGGTTGGTTTTACTTCACATCTAAGTGAAACATTCTTATCTTTTAAAACCACTTTTCTCTTCTGCTCATTTCCACTATTTACTGCATCGCTAAGTTCCTAAGTTCAGTTGCCCTGGATATTATTTTTTCTTTATCCTACGTAAATTCTTTCTGGGGTTCAGAAATAAAGGAGATGGCTTGAGGCAATTCATCTACATTTTTCTGATACTATAAATCCCTATTTACATCAATTGAAGAAAGGTCAGCAGAGCTGCTAATGAAGTCTGCCTCACTGCAGTCAGTATTCATTCACGACACAGCTAGAACTGCTATCTGTCTTCTGCATAACTCACTTCATCAACTTGGCTGGCAGCTAATATTTGCAGTGATAAAGAGGTTGAAGAGAACCTTTTTTCACCAACAATTTTGGCTTTTCTAAATTAATCTTTTTGCTTCCATTTATTCATTGCTTTTGTTTACTTGTTATTTTTCATTTTCCTATCATGCACCTTGTTTTCTGACTTTCCCCTCAGAACAGCTGTATTTTTTAATAATCCTGACATATGAAGAAGGCAATTCTTTACACAGTGATCATCTGCCAAAAATGAAGCATATCCTATAAGGATTAGCCCAGCAGTGTGCTTTCAGAAATGACGTGTATTACATGTTCCAAATGGTGCAACTGTACCTGGCTTACTCCTGATAGACTTTTCTACACATTATTTGTACAGGAGATAGAAAACATGGAATATGGCTTTCTTGGGCAGATTGTTTTTTGAAAGATGCTAACTTGCTTTATTTTCTCATAAATGGATACATCACAGACATCATAAGGGAAGACACTTTCTAAATAAAAAGAAGGCAATCGGACACCAGATCTACTAAAAAGCATTAACTTGCAGCAACACCTCATTGCTATCTTGCTTTGTTGACCACAGCTGAAGAGGACTGAAAACTGTCTACAGCTATAAAGGGACCTCATTATGCAAATAGCATTGGACTAAACTATTTTTTTCTTGATAGAAGTATTGCTGACTGAGCTAATGAAAATATTGTTCTCCATTAGGTCAAAAAGCTTGTTTCTCAACCTGCATGAAGCCAAAAAACAGAAAAGGGCTGCATTTCTTCATGTGTTCTGGTACCTATGGATGCAGATAGAAACTGAGAGTTTTTAAACCCTCCATGTAAATGGGATGTAGCAGGATGGTCAAAGGATACCAAATGTTTTGGAAAAAGTGGTCTCATAAACCACCCATGTAACTTCTAATTAGATGGGCTTCATCTCACAATCCATCAATTTCCACAACCATAATGTATATTGCGTTTAATAACAATAAAAACCTGTATTACACTAAACAGAAGAAACAGCATGTATCTTATGGTTAAAAAATTTTTTTTAAAATCATTTAATGTTGAGATGAGCTCATTTTTTTATTCCCACCACTTCTGAAAATATTTGGAACTGCTTTTTTACTGAAGTAGTCCAAACACAAAAATTTTTTGTTTTACTAAAAACTCCTAAACTGATGTATAGTTTATACTCTGTGATATGGAGGTATGCTTTGTTTGTACATTCAGTCTAATTTTTTGTATGATTTATTGCCTGGGAAAATCTTGTAAACTGAATTTTTTTATTAAATGCAGACCCAGAACAAGGAAACAACTTAAGTTGCCTTTAATGCAGTTTCACATATTGGCACTAGTCTATGAAGTCAACCCAGCCTAACTCAAATGTCTTCTCACATTTTGTAAATATCAGATGATTAAAATTTAATTTGGTATAACAAGATCCAGAAAGAAGCAGCACTTTTCAATGGCCCCTTCCATTGTAAATTGCACTTCAAAGTTTTAAGGCAATAAGGAGAAAAATTTATAATTCTAGGCCACAACTTAGTATCTAACTGCACAGGGCAGAATTTAAAAATGGTAGATTTTTTTGCCATTTTTGTAGTATAAAATCCTTTTAAATCAAGAACAATATCATATTTTAAAGGATTCATTTTTCAATACTAAAAATAAAGTAAGCATTTATATATGATAGCTTGTGGTCTCTCTATAAAGGATTTTTGTACATTAAAACATACTGAAACATGTTTTGAATTACCTTACATTTCTCTAAAAATACTTATGATAGGTCCACCAGGATTTCACTTTCAGTTTTACAGCTGCTCTGAATCTTAACACTGACATCTATTATAAGAGAGCTGAATTCCTAAAGAGTCACTTTATCCATAGCAATGTCACTGGCGAGATTTCACAACAGAACTAGAGACAGTAATGGCTTTTCTGCATAAGAAGCAAAACTGAAAAACATCCAAATATGGCTTTAGGTTTCCAGCTCTTTTAACGGTACCTGCTTGTGTCAATAGGCTTTTTGATCATCAGATGATAAAAACAACCAAGTGAGAGGCCTTTCTTATGTGATTCCTCTACTTGAGAGTAAAAGGATCTGGGATGGAACCTGTGGCTTTTTGCATAATTAGTGCTCCACAGCCTTCCCTCTTCCTAGAGCCCACTCAATGTTAAAATATTTTCCTGTTGAGTTGAAGAATATGCCTAAAAGCCAGAAGATAGCCCTTGCTACACAAGCTTGAGAAGGCAATAATAATCACAAAGGAAAGAAAAACAGGAATGGTGTCCTGTTAGGGTTTAATAAAGAGTAAGAGTTAACCAAAAGTAAATAAATTCAGTTAATTTTTATCCATCAGACAGCACTGAGATTAAGCTGTGTGCTCTCTAATTGCTGGATGGAATTCCTGTCCCACTGAAATCAGAATCCAGCAAAAATTTAAATAGCTAATTCAGACAATAATGAATATCTGCATGACCCTATATAACACACATTTGATGAATTATTATTTTCCAGTTCCAGGTTTCTCTGCTTGGCAAAAACATTATTCACAAACTGACTATGATAGGGAGGAATAGAAGTATATTATCAATTTTTGTTATGAGGAAGTGGAACTCTATTTCAGTATATTCTACATTTTTTTTTCAGCATTCAAACTACTTCACCTGAAAATATCTTACTTCCGTTTTCTCTGAAACACATCTTTTGCTTTCTTAGTTTCAAGGTCTCCAAAAATCGTTTCGCTTGAGTCATAGATAGAAATTTCGTAGATATAACTAGACATTTATTCATCAGTGAATTTTGAAATTAGGACCATGGTCTTGAGTACATTTTGGAAGTGAAAGATAAATAGTGAAGGCTGGGGAGCACAAGAGTAAAGAAATGTCAGAAGTCTTGAATCATTGAAGAGGCTGCTGGTATGCTGTTCAAACTGGTATGTCCCTTGGGAAGGGGAGTCTCCTATTTTCCCTGTCAGCAACACAGTGAATTAGTCTAAAGATGATGGATGCAGAGGCAACTGTCACCAGATGTTTGTCTGAGATGAAAGGGCAAAGTATCTCAACAAGTTGAGTTTATACAAAGACATTTATCATGTTTTCTACTGAAATATCAGGATCAGTCATCATTATTATTTGCAGGAAGGACGTGACCAAAAAGGAGGCCTTGCAACTTAAGGATATCTACAGAAAAAGCAGTGGGAAAACATCTGGCATATCCATGCAACTGAAGCTTGTTTTTACTACACTAGTCAAGTCCAAACCACCATCCAAGCTAGGATCAGCATCCACCAGTGAGAGTGTGCATAGGTTCATTGACATATTACCAGCTACTCTCAAGCTGTCAGGTCCTTTCAAACCATGAGTAATAGCCAGAACTCCTCCATGTGGCAGCAGAGAATAAGCATCCTGAAGGTACAAATTGTGTTTGCTTCTGTTTCCTAGTGGTCTGCTGAAGGAGCTGATCCTAGAGTCCTGAGAGCTTTTCTCACAGCATCAAAAGCAGAAAGCTGAAGAATCTGTTTTCAGTTGCCTGACCTTTAAGGAAAAAGCCAGGCCAGAGTAAGTCTGTGTTTACATTTCCCAGTCAGGGGAGGAGTGACAAGATTAGTAAGGGTGTTAGAAGCATCAGTTCTGTATATGTAAGGAAGCCTTCTGGTTTGCATTATGTTGACCACTATATAGAACTCCAATTTTTGTTTTCTTTTTTCCCCTGGGAAAAAAAAAATTCCTTGATGCTGAGCAATGGTGGAGAAATAAATGAAAGCTGAGTAGGATGAGGTGTGTCTGAGAAGGACTGACATGATGAGCATTTTCACAGTAGAGGCCTAACAGAAGGGAGCTTTGGTGTTCAGCTGATCCAGAATCAGTGCCAGATCCTGATGCAAGACTTTGAAGGTTACATTTTCTATTCAGAAATCAGTGATTGCTTTGTGAGAACATAATTTGGTCCTACACATGGATGCTGGTGATACATGTTCTAAGCCTTTGGGACATTTACATTGAGGAGAGCTTTGCTTGAGGTTGTCACTGAAAAGTGCTTGGTATGAATCAGGCATTGGGGGCGGACCTCATCAACCTGTGAAGAGTCTGTTCCTTCCCCTTTTCCGTAACAATGCCAGATGAAGCAAGATGAAGGAGGATGTTAAAAGCTTGCAGTATGCTGGACCTCCTATAGCAGTGGCCATTATGGTACCTGCTGTGAACAAGTGGAGAAGCATAAATACAATAAAGGTTTTACCGTGTGGCTGAAAGAACTTCTGGTATTGGGGTAGCTTGAGAGCTTCCCTACTTAGTGTAAATTTGTGGCTTATAGAAAAATATTAAATATGCAGTTTAGATGTACTCTGTAGCAGAACTTCTTCTCAGGTTTCCCTGCAACAATGTATGTTAGCAATTTTTTTCAGATTTTTCCTTCCTAACAGGTGATATTTGTCTTGACCAAGGTTACTTAGATCCAGCTGTTGTTCTGCCTCATGTTTGCTCTAATGGCACTGATTTAATCTTTGTTCTTTTAGTTGCTCACATCCCAGTAAGCTGATGCCTACTGCAGTTTCCAAGTCAAAAACATCAGCATTGCTGTGAAATAATCACTCATTCTGAAATAATGTATTTGATTCTGAAATATATTTTTCTCTTTTCCTTTTATATCTCTATTTCTTTGATGCTGGTGGACACAACCTTTCCTGTGTCTGTAACTAACATGACTCATTGAAAGTACTCTTCCTCTTCTTGTTACCTTGGAAGCCGCAGTTGGAAAGACTTTAAGCAGATCTCGTTTTCTAAGGATCTCCTTTAGTTTTTAATATTTTATTTGAAATGCTGTAAAAGAGTAGTTCAGACAAATAACCTGGTGGATTGGAACAATATTTAATAATGACTTGCTTCTATGTATTTTCTTGTAATGAGAATCATTGAATGGATGGAGGAAGTATTAAAGTTGTGACTAAACTAATACATCATTTCTTTATGGAAAATCTCCTGGAGACCTCTTTCAAGCTCAAATGTTTTATATGTCCATGTACCACTACATGAGGCACCTGAACAGGAGAGATCTGTTAACTGAAGCTCACACAACCTTCTGAATATATGGCAGTCCATGAGCAGCTCAACTTTTCTGCAGTGAGGATTTATTATTCATTATTTACATTTGTTAACAGTAAGTTGATTCACAGAATTATAGAATCATGGAATCACAGAATCATTAAGGTTGGAAAAGACCTCTAGGATTATCAAGTCCAACCGTCAACCCAACACTACCATGTCTCCTAAACCATGCCCTGAAGTGCCACTTCTACACATCTTTTAAATACCTCCAGGGATCATGACTCCACCACCTCTCTGGGCACCATGTTCCAATATCTGACAACTCTTTCAGTGAAGAAATTTTTCTTAATAGCTAGTCTAAACCTCCCCTAATGGAACTTGAGGCTGTTTCCTCTCATCCTATCGCTAGCGACCTGGGAGAAGAGATCAACACCCACCTCACCACAACCTCCTTTCAGGTAGTTTTAGAGAGCAATAGGGTCTCCCCTCAGCCTCCTCTCCTCCAGGCCAAACAACTCCAGTTTCCTCAACCTCTCCTCATAAGACTTGCTCTCTAGACCCTTCACCAGCTTCATTGCCCTTCTTTGGACACATTCCAGCACCTCAATGTCCTTCTTGTAGTGAGGGGCCCAAAACTGCACACAGTACTTGAGGTGTGGCCTCACCAGTGCTGAGTACAGGGGCACAATAACTCCCCTACTTCTGCTGGCCACATTATTCCTGATGCAAGCCCGGATGCTGTTGGCCTTCTTGGCTGCCTGAGCACACTGCTGGCTCATGTTCAGCTGGCTGTCAACCAACACCCCCAGGTCCTTCTCTGCCGGGCAGCTCTCCAGCCACTCTTCCCCAAGCCTGTAGAGTTGCATGGGTTTGTTGTGACCAAAGTGCAGGACCCAGCACTTGGTCTTGTTGAACCTCATACAGTTGGCCTCAGCCTATTGACCCAGCCTGTCCAGATCCCTCTGCAGAGCCTTCCTACCCTCAAGCAGATCAGCACCCCTACCCAACTTGTTGTGATCTACAAAGTTACTGAGGGTGCACTCAATCCCCTCATCCAGATCATTGATAAAGATATTAAACTTAAGACTGGACCCAACACTGAGGCCTGGGGAACACCACTTGTGACTGGCTGCCAACTTGAGTTAGCTTTGTTCCCCACAACTCTCTGGGCTTGGCCATCCAGCCAATCTTTTATCCAGTAAAGAGTATGTCTGTCCAAGCCATGAACAGCCAGCTTCTCTAGGAGGATGCTGTGGGAAATGGTGTCAAAGGCTTTACCAAAGTCCAGGGAGACAATATCCACAGCCTTTCCCTCGTCCACCAGGCCGGTCACCCTGTGATAGAAGGAGATCAGGTTGGTCAGGCAGGACCTGTCTTTCATGAAGCCATGCTGGCTGGGCCTGATCCCCTGGTTGTCCTGCACTTGCCTAGTGATCTCACTCAAGACGAACCGTTCCATAACCTTCTCTGGTACCAAGACAAGGCTGACAGGCCTGTAGTTCCCCAGATCCTCCTTCCAGCCTTATTGTTAGATGGGCGTCACATTGGCAAGCCTCCAGTCATCTGGGACCTCCCCTGTTAACCAAGACTGTTGGTAAATAATGGAGAGTGGCTTGGTGAGCTCCTCAGCAAGCTCCCTCAGTACTCTCAGGCAGATCCCATCCAACCCCATAGACTTGTGAGTGACCAGGTGGTGCAGCAGGTTGTAAATTGCTTCCTCCTGGGTTATGGGGGGTTTATTCTGTGATCCGTCCCTGCCTTCCAGCTCCAGGGGCTGAATACCCTGGGGATAACTGGTCTGACTGTTAAAGACTAAGGCAAAGAAGGGATTTTGTACCTCAGCCTTTTCCTCATCTTCAGTTGCAGTTTTTCCCTCCGCATCCAATAGATGATGGAGATTCTCTTTGATTCTCTTTTTGTTGTTAATATATTTGCAAAAACGTTTTTTGTTATCCCTTACAGAACTGGCCAGGTTGAGTTCTAGCTGGGCTTTTGCTTGCCTAATTTTCTCCCTGCAAGAGCTAATGAGGTCTTTGTACTCTTCTTGTATTACCTGCCCCTTCCAAAAGTGGTAGATTCTCCTTTTTTTCCCCGAGTGTCAGCAAAAACTCCCTATTCAGCCAGGCCAGCCATCTTCCCCACTGGTTCATCTTGTGACACTTGGGGACAGCCTGCTCCTGCGCCTGCAAGACTTCCTTCTTGAAGAAAGGCCAGCCTTCCTGGACTCCTTTTCCCTTCAGGACTGCCTCCCAAGGGACTCTCCCAACCAGTGCCCTGAACAGGCCAAAGTCTGCCCCCTGGAAGTCCATGGTAGTGGTTCTGCTGACCTCTCTTCTTCACCAGGTATCGAGAACTCAATCATATCATGCTCGCTAAGCCCAAGATGTCCTCCGACCTCCACATCTCCCACCAGTCCTTCTCTGTGAATGGGTGGTCAAGCAAGGCACCTCACCTGGTAGGCTCACTTACCAGCTGTGGGAGGAAGTTATCTTCCACACACTCTAGGAACCTCCTAGACTTTTTCTTCTCTGCTGTGTTGTATTTCCAGCAGACATCTGGTAAATTGAAGTCCCCCACTAGAACAAGGGCAACCGATGGTGATACTTCCTCTACTGCTTGTAGAACACTTCATCTACCTCTTCATCCGGGTTGAGTGGTCTATAACAGACTCCTAGCAGGATACTTGCCTTCTTGGCCTTCCCCCTCATCATTACCCATAAGCACTCAACCTTATAATCAAAGTCGTTAAGCTCTATGCAATTGAAGCACTCCCTGACATACAGAGCCACCCAATATCATACAAGGTCATACAAGGCTCAAGGACACCTTAAAAACTCCTGTAAAAATGCAATACTGTGGAAAAATTGCTGTAAGCCTTTAGATAGCAGAAATGTATTGAAACTGAAATTTGAACAGCGACATAATACATGAAACCTGGCAAATTAAACTGAACAGTTGCACAGAAATATTTAGTTCATCTGTTTCCATACAATGAAATTCTCTGCAGTGATTTATCTGCAAGTGTCTCCGCAAAACTGTAGCTCTGGTTGTAAGTCCTACTTTTGGTTTTAGCTAAAATGTCATTTTAGGTGGAGAACAGAAGGAAATATTTTGTTTTGGATAATGCGTACAGCTGCCTTGGCAGCAAGGGGACTTAGTCCTGCAAAAAGCAACCTCTGTATACGGTTTATAACAGCATATTCTCCTTGGACTGAAGCATCAGCCTGACCTTTCAAGGGCCAGGTTCTAGTGTTTTTATTTCCCCTGAGTACTATCTATCCAAGCTCCAACACCGAGCTCAGAGTGGATGCCGACAGCTACAACAAAGATGAAGTTGTGTTTATTCAGACCAGGTATACTAAGCTGGAGTTACTAAATCCTGTGTCCTAGCTGATATGCTCAAGGGCAGTCATCACTTACAGCTTCCCCTAAATTCACTAGAGTTTGTGAATGCTCAACAGCTCCTGAAATCATCCCATGTAAATTCGATTGTCAAAAGAGGCCTTTAGAAACCTAATGTTAGGTACTCAGAGCTGAAAAATTTGGTAGTGAAATCTACTTTGATCCAGGATATTTTTGTAAGTTTTAAATTCCAGTAAGTCTGAAGATTTTCTCACACATAAGTTACCTCTTTTTGTTGTTTCGTGTACAATGAAAAGAAAAAAAATAGCTGCTTGTATTTCTAGACATTAAATAATGTCCTGTCTACTTGTATTCTTAATAAAAAATATATTTTTGATGGCTTTAGAGATAAGCCCTGTGTGCTTTAACTGTAGAAACTGAATAATCAATTATTTCAATGGGCCTGCTGCTCACATTTATTTTTTCCAGGGGAAAAAAACTGAATAGTTTCATTTTTCACTCACAAGGAACAAAACGGGTTTTAGCGTACTGGGCTGCACAGCCGCCTGACTTCCCTTTGCAGTAAAAACTTTAACAAAATAGCAGGAAGAAGAGAGGTGAGATTTAATTTTAGTTCTAATAAAAAATCAAGGCCAGGCTTCCTACTCAAGTATACAAATGTTCCAAAAGGGCCAAAGCCAAGCGCAAATATTCTAGTTTAGGGTATGTGTTTTCATGCTGTTGACTAGTTTGTGTATGAGGGGAAACAAAGAAGAAGGGTTTGATATTCAGAGAGGAAAATGCATTTTGATGTTGCTTTCAGAAATTTTGAGTCTGTACATGTTCCCTGCAAAGAGTCTGTATTATCAACTACCTAATGGCTCACCAATGCTGTGACAAAATTCCAGCTGCGAAAATTGTCCTTCCTTTCCTGTGACATGCTTTTGTCAACCGAGGTGATGGAAAGATCTCTCCAAAATTAGCATTGCTGATGGCAGTGTCTGCTCTAGCCATTGCTCTATCTGCACCTTTCCTGACCAAGCCTTGCAGAGTTGGTGAGTTTGAGCTGAGTAGCAACTGAAACTAAATACTCCACCAACAGGCCTTCTCTACAAGTGCAGCTCCAGCCACAATCAACTTTGGCTGTACTTCATAGCAGAAGAGTTAAAAGTTTGGTTTGTCATATTCTCCACTGATTTCCTAAATCACCAAAAAGTATGAAGGAAATTCTGTTACAGAGTCTTTCCCATCTGCCTGTGTTAACAGAAAAGTATTCTGACTAGTAAGCAATAAATTTTCGACATTGCTGGTTTGATTTTTTGCTATCCTCTAACATTGTACTGGGGGTTGGTATCTGCCTGTTTTATCACACTTGAAGCTGAGACCAAATAAAGTTCCCAGGCTGATTTCCCAGAGATCTGTCTGTCTGTGAAATGCTGAGATGTCAGGGAATCCTGATTGCTGTGAAGTGAAGCTGAGGTGAGGTAGTTGTCTAAAGGGGAGGTCAAGCTTGGTAATTGCAATTCACTGCTCTAACAGGTACCTCCAGAAGAAACATGAGCCAGTAACCAAAAAAATCTATAAAACAACCAGCAAGTTTCAGAAACAAGTTTGTATAAAGCTCTTGTCTGGCTGACCTACCGTTCACAGCTGAGTTCGGAATGGGCTAGGTGGGATCTCAAGGAGGAGTAGAAAGAGCCCCCACCTGACTTAAAAGTCAGAATACTTAAACGGGCACATAGACACTCAGTCTCTACCTTGTGAGAATGCAGCTTTTTAAAGCATTACATTTAAGCTTTTTCAAATCCTCTCTCAGAATGAAGCAGAATAAACCTTCTAAACTGCTTGTGTTCCACAGTACAAACAACACTGTTCACTTTTGTACCTTCATTAAATGGAGTTATTTTGGAAATCACCACACTCCTGAGATCTAAAATGTACAGATGCCACTTATGTGACAAAGTAGATAAGTGTTTTTTTCTAGTGCACACCCCCATATGCTCAAGTTTCCCAACTGTAAGGAGGAATTATGATGTTTTTTATATATTTATTTTGCATTCACTAGATGTTGCGCAATGGTTTTTTTTCTGGTTTTGCTGAGAGATGATCCTTGCAAAAACTATGTTGTCCAAAGTATTAATTGACTAAGAAAAGGATCCCAAACCCTTGTCCAGAAAAGCAAGCAATTGATTTCATCAGTAATCGTGTTGATCCTTTTTCTGATGTTCAACTTAAAACCTGCACTTCCTTGTTGATTTATTTTTTTGCAACTACTTCTGTCAGTTTTCTTTTTCATCTACTTTCAAATATTATCTCAGTGCTATCTAAAATTATTGCCAGTGAAAGATAGAAGCCAAAATTATATTTTTGGTTCCTCCTTCTTACTTTTTTTCAGAGAAAAGTTTACTTAAAAACTAAGTGCCATTTACACCTTCTTGGTTTTGTCTAAACTGCTGAGCTGGTGAGCTTTACAAGTCCAGCCTTCAGCCCTGGTCCCTTGGGTGCCAGGTTATTAGAGGCATTATTACTCCTTCCTTGCTGTGTTGATAGTTGAGTTTGCTCCAGTGAAACTCAAGGCATACTGAGCTTGTACTCAGGTATTATCCTGATATGTAGTCAAGACACAGCCAAAATATGTACCCACCCCAACGAGCTGGGAAGCTCAGCTGAATCACATCTGATTTAGACATACGTAATGAAGACAGTAAATACGTTTAATACATGGCCTTATGAAACACATGACTTCCCTGGTACCTGAAAAAACTTGGAGTAGTTATTTATTAATGTCTATGACTAATACATCCTCCTAAGTACAGCAGTACTCTCTGGCAATGTCCTGAGGCTGGTTGGTATAGCAGAGTTATTCTCAGTTGGTTGAAGGTTGCTTAGGTACCTCCTCCAGGGAACAAAATTAAAATACTGCAACCCCACAGCTTTAATTAAAGCCAATGCTGAGAAACAAGGAACCATAATTGGCTTCCCGTCAGTCTACCACCATTCCTTCACTACCTCTGCTCTATCTCTCTCTATGTAAAGATTACAATGTTATAAAAAAGCAAAAGTTTTTCAGACTGCCTGTTTCTGTCTTACTTTTTGCAAGCAATTGAATGCCTTTTCTAAGGGCAGGTGAGATCAAGCCATGTAAGTTGTAAGTTAGATACAGGCTCTGCAGAGAAAAATGCTAGTCTATAACTTTGTATATTTTTATATCTCTTGTAAACATGACATTTGGAAGTGGTACTCAGAGAAACCGCATACTAAGTTCATGATCTTGAAACCTAATTCCCTTTTACTGTAAACAGCTCTATGTGCTGACATTGAGATAAAACTAGATGAGATGAACCCTAAACAGATCTCTCGATTTCTGCCTCAGAGCATGTATATAAAGCCTAAAAATAGTATATGACAAACAATGAAAAAATCATGCAATATGATAAGATTTACATGATATAGATTAGACATCACTTTCTAAATAGGGTACCGAGGGGCTTAGACATCTGAACAAGTCTTTTCATTCTTTTCTGATCCACTATTGCGTGATCTGGTACAGCCTTGTGGTCTCCTTCACCTGTTGAACCTGGTAGTAAAAAGCAGTCTTGCCAGGTTAGTCTGGCAGATGTCAAGGAGGCTTATTAACTGAAATATTAATGTCTTTTTAGCTTAAAACCATACTCCTGAAACAATAGAAAACTCTTAGGAGAAAGAACAGCTTAAACTTCTTCAGCAGTCTGAATGGCATGTTCATTCATTTTCCTTAAAGCACAGTTTATCTGTGAGACATTTGTCTCTTCCATTTTAGTCATACACTGCAAAGGGAATTAATTTTTTTTTCTAACTGTCTCACCTCTGCTTAGCTGAGTTTTTTGTTGTCTTAAGCTTATTGATATCAGGAAAGCCTTGCTATATCTAGTGAGGAGGCTGATGATTCCTACTATTTGTTTGAAGAGCATATTAGAGACAGATGATGAAAAATACCATAAGATTTCCTGATGAGGAGAAAAGGATGAACATTACTTTGGTGATTCCCTGTGGAAACGATGATATTTAGAGAGCTTTCTGTGTAATAAATGCAGGAGATAGGAAAATCCCTTAGTAGAACATCAAAGCCTTTAAAATTGAAAAAGAAACCTCCCTTTAATTGATCATTCTGTGGCTGGTCACATCAGGGAAGCTATTTGTGCCTTTCTGCCTCTCTCACTTCTCCCCCCCCTCTTTCTTTCAACCAAAGAATAACTGAATTAAGAGAAAGGTCTTTGGCAGAATATGGAAGGGCAGAGGCCATTCTGGGTATCTTGTCAGAAACCAGATAAGCAGAAAGCCTTCAGGAATCTGGGGTTCCTAAAATGGATCAAAACTGTCATCTTGATGTTAAACTCTGGTTTAGTTCTTGCCATTAAGATGATTGAATACATGGTTGCTACTGAAAAGGCGCCATCTTACTCAGTGGAAGTAAGGCAGTGATATGTGAGCTGCCACAGTCTTTCCCTATAAATAGCATAATTGACTACTGGTTCTCAGATGACTCCAAATGGTATTTTAAAATCAAAGTTGACTTTTAATGATGAGTTGTGGTTGCCAGATTTTGTGGTATGGCCTGTCCTTTTATCTCTTCTTGTGTCTTAAGTGGAATTTTTCCTGTTACACATTCTTTTCATTTTTTTTTTTTTACCCATTCATTTGCTGGTGAGAGTGCTCATTACTATTCCATTTTTGCTGGTATTTTGGTTAGATTATTATAACATAGGTACTAAACTCACTGTTTACATATAAGGGTCCTGTTTAAATACAAGTAAAAAAATCATATTGCATTCTTTACATATTCTTAAAAGAGCAAAAGAAAGAACTAGACATTAATATTACTTCTGATAAAATTGTATGTGGAGTGCTACTGAAAAACATTGCTGTGACAGCATTGAGTGTTTAGCTAAAAGCCCCCAAATTGTTTTGCTAATGCTTTTGCTATCCACAAGGGATCTCGTATGCCAGACAATAATAGTTCCCCCTGTTGCTCTTCTTAATTATGGCTTCTCATATGAATATGCCCCCTAATCAGAAAAGCTTTTAGATAGATTAGAATGGATACTGATTATAACCAGAGAGACTGCAAGAAGTTCCATGAAAAGTTCTTATTTATGCACCTACTACTGTAACTGGGCACAGGCCTGCTGTGTCTGTGGGGCTTTGTGTCGCCAGGGATCCAGCCTCTGCTGCATCAGCACTTTTCAGTTTTAAAACCTACCAGCTGAGTAGAAATAAGATCAACATGGATTAACAGCCTGAGTATTTTTCCAGCTTCTTGCGTGTGTTTTGCCACATGTACTGGTTTCCATGCCATGGCTTACAATGCCAAACTTTTTTAGATTGAAAGGCAACTCATATATTCCATGAAAAACTTGAGGTGAATTTTGTTTATATCAAAAGAACAAGCATTATTTCTAAGTTATCTTGCTTTTCTCTGTGTGCAGCTGTCCTTGCTTCAGGAAGGATCAGGTAGCAACTTTGGTATGGGATAGATACTCCCAAATGACTTGTAATGTTGATGGCAGTCTGTAGGGAAGATGTATGAACTCTAGGAAGATTTAAATACTATTAAAAAATGGACACAGTGATGCTTGTTGTGAGGACAGATGTAGCTTCATGCAATAATGCTTAATCTCTTATAGTCAGTTAAAATTCAGAAGTCCGTATATTTAATAATGCAATCTATGTAGACATCTCAAAACCCTGTTGTGTACACAGATATCAAACAACATGCTCTGACTGCAAAGACATAGTTTCTTTTAAAAAACTTTTGTCACCTCAAAGAAACACTGATTCTGGTATCAGGATGAAAAATAAATACTTAAATATCAATTAAGTTTCTAAAGGAAAAACTACAAAAGCTATCTTTCAAAGCTAGGTGGTCAAATGAAGATGTATGCTCAGCCCAATCCATTCCTATCACACATGCTCACGGAGATCATCTAAACTCTCTAAAGAGAAGACAGTTCTGTGTTAAGATAAGTGGGGAAAAAAATCAGTATTCAACGATAAGGTGGGCAGTAGAAAGGGTTCTTTGACTTTCTGGGCATCAGATTACAAACAAGAAGGAATGGGCAGGAAATAACAAGTTTCTATCTTCTGAACAACAAAAAGCAGGATGAAGAAGGTTCTGGAAATGAACTACCAGATAAAAATAAAATTAAGAGTTTGGGATATTGGAGCAATGGTCCACTTTCAACAAGAAGAAGCAGATTTGAAATCTGCAAGGTCTCCACCTCAGAGAAAGGAGAACCAGCCTCCGTAGCTGAGCTGATCAGGAGAGTACTAAATATCTGCAAGGGAAGAGAGCGGAAAGGAGGTAAAAAAATAACAATTCTGTAGTATAAAATCAAGATATTGAGAAAAAAATTAATCAAAGCACCACAGGAAGTGAAACAAAGAAATCCTGGACTGTCTATACAGGCATAAAGTGCCTTGGCACCAACAAAGAATATTGCATTATTAGTCAACTATTAAGTAATTTTTCTTAATGTAATATCACTGACATTTTCTTGAGAGATTAGAGACATGAAATCAATTGTTCCAAAGTATTTAGGGAGTATTTAGGTGGCATATTGTGTTAAAAATGGTACCATCTGACTATGTCTACACTAGTAAACTAAACAACGTTGGGGAACTTCTCTGCACATTGAGATTTCATTGTCTATACTGCTAAAAGGTTAGAACAATCCCTAACATGGTTTTGGACTGCATCAACCAGCACCTTTCCAAACAACTCCCTGGCACAGTATGGATGTTAACACTGGACAGGGACCACTCCAAATGGGCAATTTGTATGTGGTCACCCTGTTTAGAGGATAAGAGAAATTAATAATAAGAACACAGGTGCCAAGGAACAGGGTGGGGGACAGGGAACAAACAGACTTGATTTGGCGATTTTTTCATTCTGAGTAGTATGTGATAAAGCTCTCATTCTCTTGCTGTTGAAATGCCAAAATTATAAATTACTTTCGTATCTTAAGTGTTATATCTGAGAATAACTGTTCATTAGACTCATATTGATGCACAAGAAAAAATGATCACAGAACTTTTGCTTATTTAGGAGTGTAAGATTTTGTAAAAGTAGAATATTTTTACAACTAGCAAGATATACATTGGCACAGGCATCATACCTGTACATTCAAAGATATGTGATATTTTTATTTATTCTTTTAAGCTGGGGGGAAACATAGCTTTAAAAATCTGTAAATAGTTACATGATAAATCAGCTGGGAAACAATAAATTGAAAAAAATGTGAATAATACCTGGCAAAAATTAATGAATGGTTCACTACGTGTGCCAAAACGATAATCACATCATTAAGAAATAAGAGTCCAATGATGAATTAAAAAAAAAAGAAACTAAGTTGACAGGGTTTTTACTTTCTAAAGGGGAATGAGGGAAACAAAGGAAGTTGATGTAATTGTAAACCAAAACTGAATATAAACTGTAGCAAACTGAGAAGGGAATCAGAAGGACAGAAGATATATGCTTATCAAAGTTAAGGAAACATGAAAAGTTTTTTAACAGTACAAGAAGAAAAGAAGCCATTAACTGATGCTAGTACATTACTCAGTAGAAAAAGGGTAGAATATAAAGTATTAAAGCAGAGGAATGAGCAAAGTTGAGTGAACGTTTAATAAATATACCATTAGGGGGAAAAGGCTAGATAGAGTGTTTTTTTGGCAAATGGTAATCACACCCTTTCTACTCCAATAAGAAAATCTTAGAAACACCCACAAGAGTTAAATAGCTTTAAAATTAGTGGGAACTGATAGTCTGGATCTAAGAGTTTAGGAAGAGCTATCAGACATTGTCTTGGAGTACAGAGGAAGTTCAAGACAGTTGGAATTCTACAGTATAGAGAACAATAGTAAAGCATGCAAAGCAGGTAGAGACAATCATCTGAGCAATGATCAGTCTGTGAAGATGACTGTGCTCTGACTGAGTCAGACCGTAAATCCATTCTTGCTCTAGGATATACCGCCTCTTCTGAAACAAATATAAAGGCCAGATCTGGAGGCTGTGTCAGCTGGCTTTGATCATCAAAATGGACTGAGAGGCTGCATCACTAATGTCGTAGCATCTTAAACTGTGACGAAGTAGAAAAATTAAATTGTTACTGTTAAAATATATAGGTATTGGGGAGCATGGCATTGCGCGGACCACAAGTCACTTATACAAATTGACTGGTCCATTTAATAAGTTCAGGACAAGATGTATTTAAAAAGACCAAGGGAAATCACATTTGAAGAACGTAGATGCTGAGGAGACACTGACTTCTTTTGTGTTTTTCTTTTTAGGTTAGGGGTTAGAAACGAAGTTCAGTGTGACATGAGTTGTAGATGTGACAGTCTTGTTATTAAAGTTAAGGTAAATTAAATATTTGGACCTGTGCAGTATTTGATCTGGATATGAAGTAGTAGTAATGAGCTTATATGAACACCATTTGGCACTAGCGTGATGGTTCCTTGAATGCTGTGTCTAGTTCTGGTGTCCACATTTCAAGAAGGATAAGTTTACCTACTGAGAGTCCAACTAAATGCTTAAATGAGTGAAATAAAAGCTTCATAGTAAGAAAATTGAGGAGATCCACATTAAGTAATTACTAAGTAAAAATTACTAAGTAAAAATTGTGGTAATTCAGTCACAGTCTAAATGTACCATCAATACAATCTGAAATTTGATAATGTGTTGCCACAGCTCATAAAACGAAGGTTTAATGACTGGAAGTAGAAGCTAGACTAATTCAGTGTAGAGATATGGCTTCTATAACAGCAAGTTTAGCTAGCATGTGACACCTCACTAAGTGGCATCTTTTCCACATCTGGTAACTTCAAAGCAGAGTTGGGGTGGGTTTTTTTTCTGTAATAATTTTTGTGATTTTACTCCTGCTTCAACCTGCTTATCTTTTTTTCAGGGTGTCAAATTAGCATGTCAAGAAGACAGGAGCTGTAACCTGCGTAGGAACTTTCAGTGGATTGCTGGGATTTAAAAAGGCATATGAGGAAAAAACATCTCTTTTATCTTTGACCTTTGTCTTACTTTTATATTTTCTCTAGGCATTTGTTAATGACCATTGTCATAAACAGGACATAGAGCTAAATCAATGGTTGGTGGTCCAACTCAGTACAGTTGTTATGTTCCTACTGCAGTGGTCCTTCCTGCCTTGAATTCCTATGAATGTCAGTAGAGATTAAATGTATTCCATTACACATAATTGTTGTCTTTTGTAGGCTTGAGTAGAAAAATATAGTGCCAGCTACTCAGGAAATTGCACAGCTCTTTTAATAGCTGGATCTGTAATTATGTACTGATGCCAGATTACCACAGGAACAACTAATGGAAGCAACTACATAACACCACACAGACTACACACCTATGTTTCAACTGAAGTGTATTAGTCTGGTTAACTATTTGGGGTTCCGTCGAGCTGAGAAAAATATAGCACCTGTTTGTTTCAATTAATGCAGATTTCATCAAGGCTTTAATCAGTTACTCTTTACTAGGATTCTCACACCTGATCTTAAGGGTGTGAGCCATTGCAGTCTTATGTGCAATCTATTATATACGAGCGTTATAAAGGTTGATAAATATGGAGCTGCCTCTTACAAAAATGGCATTTTTCCAGTGGCACAGATTACTTTAGAAGACATTTTGAGCTTTTCAGTAAATTGGTTGCAAATCATTTTCATGTTTAGAGTGCTGGGTGTATGGATATTGACAGGCTCTGACAAGACAGAAAGTAGCGTGGCATTATCAGTAGCCATGGAAATGGTCCCAAAAAGAAATGCTACAGTACTTTAATTTAAAAAGCACCATTGAGACTTTCATAATCTGTTCACAGACATCTTATAAACAGAAAGAGGTGAAATCAGCTGAAAAAATGTATTCAGTAAGAAATATACATACACGCCTCTTGTCTGAAAGTATATTCAGGTGTTCCGTCAGCCAAGCAACAGACATATTTTGAAAAGAAAACAGACAAGCAGTGTTTCTGAATTGAACTGTAGAAAATTCCCAGAGAAGAAATGTGGTTAATTTGAGCAGGGGTTTGAGTTAGGATGGACTCCCAGGAGGGGATCCACCTGGTCATGTTTTCTCAACACCCATGCATCCAGAGGACATCACCATAATCTTAAACTAATCCCTTGGACTGGTGGATAGAATACCTGCTTGACTTGCATTCCTTGTGTACACAGCAGAAATCTTCCATATTTCCAGATAATCTCTACTTGTGAAGTGAAATTTACCTGGGGCATAACAATCTTAAACACAATGCCAACACACTAATACACCTGCTATCCCCATGTTCTCGTGAGAGATGCCTACTGTATAGGAACATTCTGCGTGATGCTTGTTCCCCACCAATCAGGAAAAATTTTCTAACTTTCCCACCTAGTATCTGGAGAAACAAATATTTTCTAAATTTGAAGAAAACAAAACCTGGGCTGTGAAAGTTCCAGAAGTATACATTTTATTGGCTGTCATACATGGCAATCAATTATAAATGTATCAATGTTATAAAAGTGACTGATGAAAAACACTTGGTAGAATAGAGATTGGAGTTTTTCACTGTGATCACTTTCTCGGAGAGTAAAGATGGGAACTACTGGCAAGTTGTAAATATATTTAAAAATTGGTAAACTAATTTTTAAGCTCATAAAAGAACAAGATGCAGCCCATAATATATATGCATGCTGCATAGTACTCACACACACACAGAGCCCCCTCCCCAATAATGTAGTTATGAAATGCTTACATTTTCCAAGGAGGAGGTCACTACCTGACTAATCAAATATATTTTCAGTAATTATACAGAGAACAAACAAACAAAAAAAACCCAACAGATTGCAAAAACTCTCAAAAAAAATGAAGGTGGTCTTTGGTTCTGACAGGAGTTTTGTGCACAGATGATAGTGTCATGTGAAGCACCCCAGGTGAGAAAGTATGATTATTGTATGGCGACCCTGTTAATGCTCATGCCCACTGAGCTACATGACATCCACAGCTGACCTCTACACTGTCAGGAGCATGCCTATGCCAGAGGCCATCTCCTTGGCATTTCTTACTCATCCACAAAACACACATTTACACCTGTCACAGGAGCTTCTTGCCCAACAATGGACAAGCTGATACCTGCATCCTTACTGTACACCCTTGCTGACTGAGGAAGAAACCAAACTTCCACACATATTTTTGGGTGGCAGGGCCTAAAAATGATGCTTGCTCACTGATGCTTATGAACCTGCTGTTACTTAGGGAACGAAGGTATACAGTACCTGTCAGTTTATTTTGGAATATCTTCTCTTACCAGATGAAATTAAGGATGAAAATTCTTTATATGTATGTGTGTATATATATGTTTTCTTATGGTAAATATTAGGTACAAAATTGAAATCAAAATTATAAAAGAGGAAAAAAAAAATCAACAATAGTGTATACCTGTGGAGTAAGTCTGGTTTTACCCATTATATAGGGATCTTCCTCTGGTCACCTCCCTCAGTTATTGGAGTTGAGGTCTTACCCCCAGCATAACTGTGCCCTCTAACTCTACTTCTAAGAAGCATTTTTTTTGGCCACTGCCCACTAATTACACCCCAGCATCATTCAATAACTATTGTGTTAAAATTCACTCTTCAACCCACTCTTCTATTCTTTACCATCATCTTTCTAAGCATTTCTATTATATTTTTCATTTTGTACCTCAACAAAGTACAAATAAAGACTACTAGGTGCTTATGGAAAAAAACCCTCTGATTAATATGTAGATATGCAGATTTCTTATCTCTGTGTTATCTTTTTCCTTCACAAGCTTATCCTTTCGACATGTCTCATAATACAAATGCACTGGAAGAGTTCTGTCAGCTTTGTGTTGTAACTTTCATACTTCCACAATAAACTTCAGTTAACTTATTTTTTTAGTATAATTGTGCTCTTGCTTATTGGAACCAACACACAAGTTTGTTACATGTTTCATAAATTGCATATCAGAAGAATTGTACCAATATATTATTAACTTCTGTATCCTTCAATTGTTTCTGTCCTTTCAAGGCAAAACATGACACTAATACAACAGGAAAGGAATAAGGGAAAAGTGAGTTTATACTGCTGAATAACATTCTTCTTAACACTGAAAATTTAGGAAGCCGCTTCAAAATTTTGATGACCCAAAACACATAAGAATCTGATTTTATGATTGTAGATGCCTTCAAATGTATTAAATTCTTCCTACTTCAGGTTTAGGGGGAGAGGGAAAGGAATTTGAAACAGGAAATAAATCCACAGGATTAATTACATACTGATAATCTAATGACTTTATTTTTGGTAGGCCTAGTAAAGGTACTATTTCTGTAGACTTGTACTTGAAGCACATAACAGGGAATGCTTAAGTGATACTGAATGTCCTTTCCACCAAGACTGTAGCTGTGGACTATGTTTTCCCAAGGAGTGAAGCTGGCTGCAGAGGTTCCTGCCCATACTCTCCTTCCCATGAGGATGCTGTGCATTTCCATATCCACATTTCAGTTTGTTGCCTGCAGAATGGGCTATATATCAGATCAGTGAAATATCCTGAGTTAAACCAAGCCTTTTTGAAGGTGGCTTTCCAAGTCAGATTCCTCATTTGGCTTATGGCACAATCCAACAAAGGCAGTTGCATCAGTGAAACTGAGATCAGTGAATTACAGCAAAGGGGGTGGAAACAAGCAAAGAGGAACTGTCATCTTAGCATAGCTTTTATTCCTGACCCAAATATATCATGGAATGTCTTCCCTGCCCCAGGTGTTTCAGGATGCAAACAGCCCAGTAGCACAGACAGCGTGTGCTATATCTATGCTTAGGACAAGAATCCTTGGTTCTCATCAATGCAGCACTATTTCCGTCCTGTACGCACTGTTCAGCTATCACAGGTGCGTTAAGAGTAAAGTTAAGAGTAAAGCAAGTATGGGTTTTTTTCAGTGCTTATGTTGTTATTTTTTTCTGAATATGTAGTAGAATTAATTGAGATACTGGTTTAACTTGTTGAGAAAAAGAAGCTTTGTTCCATCTTTTGAAAAGCAGCACTGAAGATTTCATTCATCTGCTTTTCATCCAGTGTTCTTTTCTGGCCTCCTTTTTGCTTCCTGCCACACAACACAATATTATTATGAAAGCATTTAAAGTAATGACAACTATATTAAGAACACATCACTTTGGAAAAAAATTAACCATTTGTCTGTGTGTAGGCAAAAAACGAACAGAAGTTTGTTTGAATTATGAAGGCCACACACAGACACTGGGCAAGTGCCACATGATCTCTGAAAATCATCTAATTGAGCCACAGCTGGAGACAGTCACACATAGTTGTAACACTCAGAGTGCCTATGACGCCATTTCTTTCTCTCTACCCCCACACAGTTTTTCAGCCAGATTGCTAAAATGGGGATCTTACAGGATATTGAACATGATGGCAAAAGATATGTACTTAGGTATCAGCGCTGATATGCTACTCCACCAAGGCTTCCTATGTATACTCCAGAGAGGTTCAGAGATATGCTTCTTCAGAAGTGGAGTTGGATAAATTAAGATCTTAATGTGTATGATTTAAATCTCTCTTTGGTGAAGCCCTTTTTTGCTTTTCATCAAATCACAAGGGAAACTGAACATCTGATGTAGAAACAGTCATTACCTTACTAAAGATAGACGTTGTTCCAGGAGTGCATGTAGGCACACGGTTAATTTTAAGTACACGGGTAGCCACTGAAGCATTTTAAATGCATTAAAGCATGTCTGAGCATCTTGTTAGGTTGTGGCCAGAGAACCAGACTCGACCACTAAGACTCTAGCAAGTTATTTTGTCTGGGCACCCAACCGGCTTTGGGGAATGCAGCAGTAACACAGGCTTCTTCTTCTCTGTGTTCAGCTTGAAAACATGGTTGTAATGTCTGATCTCAGGCCAACAGAAGTTGATGGCAAGTTTATACTTTGAAGCAGACTTCTTATGGAGCAGCTCTTATATTTCTTGCCCAGCTGTGGGCCAATAAAATGGCCAAGGAATGTAGGGCAACTTTCAAAAAAACATTATAAAGAAAATTTTAAAAAGTATGAATGAGAACTACAGAGAGAAAAAAACCCTGAGTTTGGGAAAATGATTTTCAAGTTAAAATATTGTGTCACGTATCTACCTCTATGAAGTCTATAACTATTTACTACTGTATTAAAAATATTTAGGATGTAGACTAATCAGAACTGGTGCTGAATTGGCACTAGAACTAATCAGATCAGCTATTTAATATCGTTAACCAAAAAGGATATGAACTACTATGCCTTTGTAATAGGATTGTATCTCTCCATTCTGAATTCTGAATTTTTAAGAAATAAACAAGTCATGAGAAAAAAATGAGAAATGCTTTTCTGAAAAGGAAAAAATGTCAGAAATTTCCTGGTATTAATATTTCATATTCTTACACTATTTGTTACATGCTCTAGCACACACAATTATAACTCAAGGCATAAAACACTTTCTTGTATAATGCAATATAATGAGTCTTTAAAGTAAGAATCAATCTGTTTGAATAGGAGGTACCAGATGTGTATTCACTAAGATGAAAGACAGACTTTTCTCTCATCAGTGCATGGAAGATTTATGCTTGTAATTCCTCCTAGAGGATGGAGAAGAAATATTCATGAACAGAAGGCACCATGCAGTATGATCTGATGGATCAATCTAATGTTGAAATCCAAGAATTCCTGTGCTCATGCAGGCATTGCTGTAAGGTTTTGTGACTTTTTTTTCCATTTCTGTCCCTCAGTCTTCTCAACTGTAAAACCTGTGCACTCCAGTGCTTTTATGGGGAGGACTAATTTAATTTTGATATATAAAATGTATAAGATAGGGAGCTAAGGAACAGCATTTTATTCTTATAATCATCTGGGATTCAGACTGTCAAAGAAGGAATGTGGAATATTCATGGAGTGTGCTAAGTGCATACCGGCATTCTGATGTATCTGTAATAATTCATATTTAGAGGGATAACTCATATTTAGAGGGATTATTACAGTGATTTATAGTGATATATAGAAGATAGAATACTTCTTATACATTATAAAATGTATAAGTGAATTTATAATAAAAATAATAAATTAATAATGATTAATCTGAAAAATAAACACTTCAGAAACTGCTCCTTCCCTTGTGCATCCATCCATTGGATGCAAGGTAATACATAGCATAAGATTTGTTTTTATTTCCTACCTATGTTTTAGTGACTTTCTATGAAATATGTGAGATTAGATCATACACCTTGTGTGAAAAGCAGGGCTGAATCACTCTTCTTTCAAGGAGAGTTAAACCTAACCAAAAGGCTTTCTAACCCCTAGGACTCTGAGGTGCTCTAGGTTGAGGCACCTTCCCTTTAGAAGCTCTTCCACTTAACATGGA
This sequence comes from Phalacrocorax aristotelis, assembly GCF_949628215.1. Lineage (NCBI taxonomy): Eukaryota > Metazoa > Chordata > Aves > Suliformes > Phalacrocoracidae > Phalacrocorax > Phalacrocorax aristotelis. The sequence goes on from NC_134277.1 coordinate 139,170,295, forward strand.
ATAAGCCACCTTCCACTGGGATTTTTGCATCTGACTTCCCTGAGGTCAGGATTTCAACTCAGTGTCTAAGTCACTACTGAAGAGGGGACTCTGGATGGAAGGTCACTTATGTGGTTTTAATATATGGATGTGTAGCGTTTTACAGAAAAACGCTCCTTTCACTCATCTTTCAGCAGTAAAATGAAGCACAAGCAGAATCTGAACTGAATTCTATTTTGCACTTAAACTGAAGAAAAAACTGACATTTTATAAACATTTACATCTTCAGAATACAAAAAATACATCACAATAAATGCCAGATCAATATCCTTGATTTAGATCTTTTGACAAATATTTGCCATCCCCCAACTCTTTGCTTCGACTTCCCCCCACCTCTCCTGCCACATTTTAGAATTTGAAATTAAAAGCATAAATTATATGTTGTAGCTTGGAGCTAAAAAATCATTCTGTCTCTGAATGTTCTTTTAGAACCACAGCCAGCCAAAACTAATTCAGCGCAGTCTCGCTGAAGTGCTTGGAGCAGTCTGTCTAAACAGCACAGGCCTTCTTAATTTACCGAATGCTCACACTGCCTCCAATTAGGATGAAAGTGACTGTGCCATTGAAGAAAAAAGTAACTTGACTCTTTCAAGCAGCGGCTGAGAGAGTAGGAAAACTTGCACAGATCAGGCTTTCAGACTCAGGTCAGCTCCATACCTTTGACCTTCTTGAGGGCCTAACAAAACACTAGTGGGAACAGGAAATCTTCCCTGCTTGTATAGCTGCTGGATATCATATGCTGCATCTGCCCTTGTGGAGACCTAGCTTTTATTACATAGCAAAGTCAAAGTCACAAGCCAGATCATTTCAGTGGACTGACTCCTTGCAGTCCATTTTGGGTCATGTCCCTAAGCAAGCCAGAGGACATCTGAACTCTCTCATGCTCTGCTTGAGCCAACATTCTCTCTTCAGAAATGGACAGTGTACAGAGATTTCATAGGAATGCTCAGGAAAACTTGTACGCAGCCATAAAATGCTCTGTATCACAGAGGTCATTACAGGACGAGACTCTGGATTGGTGATAACAGCTGGGGTTTTGATCTCATATTCAATTCCTTTTTCACACTTCTAATGACAATCTATACATGCGGAATTTCAAGCTGAGATCTAGGGTGCTGGAACATGGTACTAATGCACAGACAAGAGGTGTTGGAATGATGATTGCTTTTGCTTGTCAATTATAGCTACAGCCATAATCGTGCATTGGATGAGTCAACAAAGAAAGAGTACTCAAATATAGAAATGGAGCCTGTAGCATAAGTTGGTTGCACCAGCAGGAAAAAGTAAGGTTGCATTTTCACACTGTGGTGAGCTTGACTTTGCAACTTTAATAATATTCTTTTGTTTGGAATACAAAAAATAACTATGGCATACTATTTTTTGCAAGCTATGTAAACAAATTTATCATAAGCAACCACTTTATATTTGTAATCTATCTGATTAATGGTTTCTTGGGCCACAAGCATATGAAAATCAAGGTAAAAATATTTTGTTCTTAAATTATGCCTGTTCTGCAGCAAAATCATTTGAGGTGGCCTACTTAAGGTATTAAAATAGTGTGTGAAACAAAAAGTATTTAGAAAGAAATATGAAAATATTTTTTGTGTCTTCAGAAGGGTTTAGCTTAAGCTTGAGATAAAAGCTTCATTGGTATTTATTTAATCTGATTTGATTTCCCTGCTACTAAATCTAATTTTATGTAATTGCAGAAGAGTAAGTAGATCTCAGAGATTTAAAACCTCAAAATAATACTAAAAAACCATGAAATGTGTACGGATAATCACATTATTCTTGAATAATACAGTTTTTTAAGAATGCTGCTGGACTTAAAGATAAGTATTTGAAACACTGGAGTCCCTATTCTGTTAGCAGGTTTTTCACAGGTTTGTTTACATTTTTATTCAATTTGCTCTCAAATACCTAAACAGTTGAAGTAAATTGCATTTATCAGGGAAGCTGCAAAAATAGATATATTATGGTGGTAATAATGCATTAAAAATGAGGAAATTTGTTTTTGTATTTCCTCCATACACTTGAGAGGAATTCCACTGATGGACATCTCTGTGCTTTATCAGATGCTTCTACTTCCTCTCTCATATGTTCTCATGGAAGTATTAGGATGGAACGAAAATGGAGAAGAGAAAGGATGTAATCTAAATCTTCACAAGAAAGTCAATTTAGAATATGGAAAGTTCACAAATCAATAGCATTAAAACAGTTATTGAATTTAAATATTAATAAGATGGGAGGAATTGATGGACTGGAACCAGAGCTACTTAAAGTGGAGCACATTATATAGCTAAACCATTATCTTGAAATAGGAAATCTAATTTTCTTACAACCAATATACCTACAAATTGGAAATACACTGTTGTGACTGTGATTCATAAAAGTGGGGAGTTACATCTCTCTTCCATTACATTTAACTCAGGGAGTTCCATGTATAGTTTGTATCTTCTTTTTGACACTGTGGTAAACTTCGATAGTAGTCACAAAAGAACCTCCAAATAATCTACTGTCTGTGAATTACGTACCTTAAATACATACACAAAATTGAAATGAGGACCCTGACCCTGTACTGTTGAACTCAAGTTGGCTATAAACTACACTGTGAAATGCCTTTGACTTTCCTGTCACATTACTAGCCACGTTACTATGCCAGAAAAGATTTTGCCTCATCCTTTCCTTCAGTAGAATTGCGAAGGCTTCATGTCACTGAACTATGTCACTAAAGAACATTATTTCGTTACAATTTGTGTGGGGCAGGACTTAAATTTTTACTGTGATAATGAAACAGATAAGAAGGTGTATATCAGAGATCTTAGAGGTCTTTTCCAACCTTAATGATTCTATGATTCTATGAAGCTTCACAGAGGTACTGTGAACATATACCTTCTGTAGTATAGTTCCATGGTTTCAGATTGCTTAGTGCAAGCGTGAGTTCGTTTATATATACATATTTTTTAATTTTCCCCAAAGAACAAACTACAGAATACTGTCTCATCTTCTTTGAGGGCGGTATCATGCACTGAACATTATTTTTCAGCACACAATGGTAAAATAGTTTTGCATAACATGAAACGGGCCTGTGTCTATTAGAAGTTCATTTTAGAACAGACCTATTACACGAGTTCCTTATGAGTGTGCACCAGTGCACGGCAAATAACTCTAAAGAATCTGTAAGCAGTTTTGGTATTTATCTGACCCTTAAAACATATTGTTGAACACAGTACTCTTAATCTGGAATATGCGGTAAGATTTTCACTGAAAGTTGCTGTACAGGGTTTATTCTGCCTGATCTTGCAATAGTTCTTTATGTTTATGGTGATGCATGCGGTGACACAGTTACCCTAGCATTTGAATCTCGCCTGAGAATGTTTGTCACTCCTGATGTCTTTCACAACCTTAATTCACTTCTGGATGAGGAAATCAGACTTACCTCAGGATGAGTCACTTGTCCACATACAGGATGTGGTAAAATTTCTTGTCTGCGTTTTGTTTGTTCTTTTATTTTTGTCCCTTTTACTGGGTTAATTAGTGTTGTAGCGTCTACAGGCCATGAGCAAAATAAGGTGTGAAAGACTTCAGTGGGCTACTGCCCATTGTTTCTCAGGTATCAGAGAAACATTTACTCTCTTTTGAGCGTGTACACAAGATCATAATCTCACCTCAAACGATACAGTGCTATATTTACCCACAGTAGTGTTGTCAGGGTTGCCTTCCCATTAGAGCAGAGCTATGTCAGCTTATGAGAGTCAAAGCGGTGTACTGACTTTGCTTAGTACTGAAAAAGGCAATACCCTTGCTGGTATTTGGCTTTGTCATTCTGTGAAGCCAGAGGTCTGGTGAAAGGGTTTGGTGAAGTCTACACTGAAGTGCTGGATATTCAATTCTTGTAGTTCTTATAATCTTATATTTCTACATAAAATCTTATAATTCTATAGATGATGCATAGTTTCTCATGTTTGGTAGAAGCGCATACTGATACTGTACAAGGACAGCCATGTTAAAAACTGCATTGGCTGATAGGTTCAACATTGACTTTTTCTTTTTCTGTGTACATGAATATTTCTGCAATCATTTCTCTTTAGATTTCCATCATGACCCATTCAGTCCTGTTGTTATTTGTTATCTGAAAACATAATCTCCCTGGTGTGCCTAAAACTATGTTTTTTAAATTTTATTATTTTTTTGCATTGTAAAACTTAGACAAGTTTTCCTCATTAATGCTTTTGATTTTCATTCTCATCAGATATTCTTTGTTTCTTTTTTGTTTGTTATTATGGGTGTATGTTGAATTTTAACATATGGAAGGAGATAAGGGGAGAAAAATGTGTGAAGTAATGAACACTCATATACAAAACATAAAGTCAGAATGAATGCTGCTATCATTCGACTATACAATAATGCAGCAGATGACAAGATTAATATTAATCACCCTACAACTAGAACAGCCTACACTCATAAATAAACCACTTTGAAAGACAAATGAAATGAAGTAAACACAGACTGTGATGGATATGTGTTCATCAGAAAACTGGAATAGTTATAAAGTGTTCCCAGAAGGTAACAGTCAGGAAGAAAGTAAAAAAAAAAATAAAAAATGCTTAGTTAAAGGACTGGACAGTTACCCAAAGTATCCATGAATCTGGACAATGATCCAAAAATATCTTCTAAAGTCTCAATTTTAAAAGTACTGGTCATTGTTGCATATAAAACACCTCTTGCAGCTCCTGCAAAACTATCAGTCGTTATTGAAGACTTAATTTGTAAAGGCTGCCTGGAAAGATGGTTCCAAAACTGAGATTCAGTTATGCAGTCCCTTGGTGAGGTAGCAAATGTGCTTCAGTCTTGCAAGGTCCACTTGCACCACAGATAATCTGGCCTGTTGTCTTTAAGAGCTAGCAGGATATAATAAGAGATCTGAAAATGTGGTTAGGTGTGTATCATGGGAAATAAAATATGACAATTTTACGTCCTGACACACTTTAGGAATGGGAATGAAAAAAGCAGAGACAAAAGTAGAGGGGGAAGAAAATGATAAGGCTGAGTGGATGAAAGTACATGTGAGTTTTTTTTCTCTTGGACTTCTCTGATTCTACACCATGGATCTTTTATGCTTTATGTATGCATGAATTCCCCAAACTTCAAATCCTTGTATGTACCTTTCAAGAAGGACTGAAATAATGCTGGTTTTTCTACCTTGTAGAACTCCTTTGAGTTGTAAGCCACTTAACTTTAGAGCGGATGCTGTGAAAAGCATGCTTTGCTTAAAAAGGAAGACCAGGGAACCCTGGAGAGAAACCTGGGAACCAAAAATACCTCTTGTTGTCCAGCTATGTCAGTCAAGAAAGAAACGTGATTTACAGAGTCTGGTTTAGTCTCAAGTTAAGTTTTTGTGTTTAGTCTTTCAGCAACAGACACACTTCACTTCTTAGAATAACATACTATGGCAAAAAGGAGTCTGAGCATTTAAAATTTACAAGCATGGTGATAATTTAAGGCTTAAATATCAACGGACAGATCAACGGACAGAAAATATAAGCAAAGGAGCTCAGTCCAGACATGGTTGTCTGAGGTGAGCCAGATCATGACAGCTCTGCGAGGGTGGGGGCTGATTCCGCTTGAGAGAAAGCACAGGCACATGAGTAGCGGCTGTAGCATGGTTTTGGCTCTTGGGATTTGTGCTAGGCAGAATGATGTGCAGATACAGAAAGTGCCCTGCTGCAGCAGAAGACCGCTCTCTGCTAATATGGTCCTCTGGGTCCCGCTCTATCAACCTTGTTATATAACTGATTAAATGGGGCCACATATTAGTTACATCTCTCACATGTCTAACATCATCCATGGAAATATGGTTGCTACAGTGAGTGTGAGCGCATATGTTAATATCTTCAGCAAAGATCTCATCAGCCAGTGCAAGAATCACTACACTAAAGTAACTGTAGGATAAAATCTTATCTGCTTGAGCTGTGGAAGCTCATACTTTTAATGTCTTGAGTCTGGTGCAACCCACATGACAACTCAGATGACAGTCATGCCATATGAGTCAGGCAGGCAAGAGTACGCCTCTGGTACCAGAATGATTTTAACTGCAATAAAGAACTGTTGATCTTTGTTGTTTTGTCTGTAGCAGAGTGATTTGTGACAAGGGTAGGGTTAGACCGTGTAGCCAAAAGTAATTAATTTTGTTTTGCCAGTTGTGGGAAATGTTAACCTTAACATCAGAGAGAATGCCTGTGTCACTGCTGATGCATGCAATGGTAATGAAGGGTAAAGAAAAGCTGGGGGGAGGGAAGGAATTAATGACAAAATCAGTGTTACCAAAAACCAGATCAGACAGACTGTAGGCACTTTCAGTCCTGTTTATCTCACTTCAGAGTATTGATTATTTGCAATCAGCGAGACAAAAACTGCTGGAGGTGAAAGTCAGATGAATAGGGAATAGGTTATTTATCATGTTACTAAAGAATTCTTCTATTTACTTTTTCGGCTTTCCATTATTATAGCAACTTTCCTTTTTATTTATAAGAGGCTGAAGATGTCTGCATTGCAGCATAGTTGGTTCTGGCTGCTAGCCACCTGACAAAGTTAATTATTGATTGTCTGTGCATTGGTCCTGTGAGAGAACCCAGTGTCTATACAAATTAGTTGGAGGCAACTGTCTCGTAAAATAGTCAGAATAAATCCTTTATACCCTTCTAAACAGAAATGTGATAGATTATTGGCTTTTTGAAGGAAAGAGCAAAGTACAGTACTAACAGTTATTCATGAATGACAAGGCTTCTTCACTGCTGAACTCAATCCAAATCAAAAGATACAAGCAATAAGGAACTGAATTCACAGATAAGTCTGAAGAATACTAATATTTTCAAGCCCATCCCACTTTAATAAATTGCTGGTGCTAAGCGGATTATTTCAGGTTTTGAAGGACTGGGATTATTGTATTCCTGGTATTTAATTTCAGAATGTTTTCTTCCCATTACATTTTGAAATAAAGGTATTTTTATATATTTATAACCATGGAATTTATGTCTTCATGTAACAAATTTTACTTTTTATCTGCAATCTCACAAAAGTTAAGAAGCTCATGTTTGTGAAGTATTTAAGTATTGAATACTTATAGAACATTTGGAAGGAGCAAGTTAAGACTTCACTAACAACCAGCCACACAAAGTTCCCATGAAAGCAGATGAAAACGTCCATAGGATGAACAATATTATCAGATCCAGGCATTGCTGCACTAACATACACAAGCACAGACCTAAACACTTGTTTGGCTAATCTTTAATTAAAAACATTTGAAAATAGTACTTTTTTTCTACATTAATTTACCCCTGGTGAATCACAAGATATAAATGAAGTAATAGAGACAAGCTCTGAGCCCTGGTGGTGAAGCAAACTTCAAAGAGGTGGAGAAATCCCTGTTTAGCAAGGCCTGTTGACACATCATTTTACTCTGCCTGCGGAAGTTTCTGTTCTCGCTCCCCCACCAGCTCTTTCTCACTGTCCCTTTATGCATAGATTACCACCACTGGAAATCAGCAACTCATCTGAACCTTCCCTGCTAAGCTTCAGTTCACATGAAGCTGGGAAGTTCAAAACGTTAGTCTTTATTAGCCAATTTCTTTGGGACTGAAAGCGATTAGGGAGCGTTCACCCAGGCAGCTCAGCTGGCAAGGAGGCAGTACAGGCGACTGGAAGCAGGCTGGAACAAAACAGTATTTTTTTTGCCTGCACAGCTGCAGTCAGAGGGGGATGTGTGAACAAGCCTTAAGGCCCTACAGCTGCTTCCCAGAGTCATAGTAGCCTGGGCTTCTCTTGCTAATGCACATAGCTGCACAAGAGAAACAGTGGGTGAGAAGGCAATAATGTGTCCAGCAGGACATCCTTTGATCCTTCCTCTCCCTGATCTCCCATGAAATCCTTTAGTTTCCCCTGAGCAGGGGCTTTATGCTAGATCCACTGTGCAGAGACCATCCAATAATTCAGAAGTCAAGGCAGAGTTTATGAACTGCCTATGGAAAAGCTATAAACTTAAGAAAGTATTTTCTTGTTGAAGAATATAATTGTTGAAGAACACAGTTGCTGAGTTTCTCACAGATACTCTAATACTGTTGTTCTTCAGCTGTGTAATAAATGTGTCTGAGGCTTACAGGTAGAACCTTAAAGCCATGACCTAAAAGCTTTGAAATCACATACTTAAGAAAAATTACCGTAACTAATTATTTTAAATTTGCCCCTTCCCCCCTCTTCAAATGATCTTATAATTTTGGACTGGTAGCAGGTATGGTATTTCAAAGTCTAGAGTTTGTGATATTATAATAATTAAAAAGTGACCTCAACTACTTTAATTTTCTGCCTTAGTTTAATCTGGAACTAGATTCTTAAAAGGCAAAATCCCCAACATGCACTTTATGTTGAATAGCAGTAATTTCTTTTAGAGAAAGAAGTATAAGCTCTGGTCTCACTTAATTTGTGTCTGTCTGGGTATTCTTAGCAAAATCAGTGAAATGCACTGAGATAAAATGATAAGAAAATCAGCCTTTCTGAATAAATGTAATAAAACCCAGTGCATGTAATGATGTTGGTAGCTCTCAGGATGGTGGCTGGGATGCCTGGGGAGAGATTAAGTACGTTGAGTATTGTTCAGATATTCATTTAGGTTATTGATGTGCAAGTTTCTCTTCCCACCTCTATAAAACTTATTTTTCATGTTTGGTTTTACTAGGTCTTCACATTCTGTTTTTGACTATAATCTATGCTGGAGTATAGAAAGAACAAAACAAGTAATTTCATTCTACAAAATATACAGCTAGGCAAAAATAAGAAAATTATAGAAATATCATGGAACTATCTTTTTTTTTTTCTTTAGGCACTGAATTCTTTAAATTTCTGCCATTGCTGGAATCACAGTTTCACTAATATAATTTTGTGAAAATACTTACAACCACACTGAGCAAAGTGATGAAGCAAGTGATATTTGTCTATTTTTAATATTGACTCAGCTCTCTTTTTTTTTTTTTTTTGAGGACAATCTTGAAAGATCAGCTGTTCAGCATACTTTACAGGTTTTCTAGACAAACTAGCTGATTTGCCATTATATTCAAACACTCTCTCATAAGACAGATGGAAATCAAAGGAAAATTAACAAGAGGATAGAAATGTGGGGTTTTTTGAGAGAAAGCACAAGCTTTAATATGTATAGTTTGTTTACATCCATTAAAAATCTAAGTTTTGTCATTTGGCATTTACCTTCAGCAGCTCCATTTCTTCTTTAACATGGATTACTCTGTCCAATTATACAAATATGTCAGCTACCTACACTCCTACTTAAAGGTACCCTGAGGTACCTGAGAGGTCTGCACAGAGACTGCATTTAAGATAAATATCCACAGGAGATCCATGACCCTCTGGACTAGAAGCTGAAGCTGTGGAGAAATACCAAGGGTGTCTGAATCCCTCATTCAGGTTTGACAGTTGTTAACAAATTCACTGTCAAGCAGGATATTTTTAAAATTAACTTTCAGTTCAAAGTAAATGTAGCTGTATATGAGCCTGAATCTCATTTCTTTGTTCTATTACTCCAATTAAATAATAGTTGTACTCTGTTTACAAAATGCAAGTGGGATTACACTCACAAATTCTGACAAGATATATAGCAAGGTAACATAGGAGAAGAAATCGCTAGCATACTGTCCTAGACCAAAGCAGTGTGAAAAAAAGCTAACTATAAACCAGGTGTCTCCTGTGTTTCATTCTTAATGACTAACCTTTTCCAAATTCATCACAAAATTTTCTGAAAATTTTCTAGAATAAAGACAAATAATTTGCTCCTGTTATCAAGACCTCCATTTCAGTACCCTGAGAAGAAATTTAGAGTTAAATAGCATTGCTTTAGGTTGTTTAAAGACCTTGAGAGGTACCTGTCAAGCATATTATTATATCAATGAACTTTCTACAAAGAAGCAATGCTTACTGTGATTAGGTAAAACATTTGAAAACACAATGGCTGTGTTCCTGACTGTGAAGTTCACAGAAGATTCTCATTAATACAGGAGTAAGCCTGTTCTGAGCCCTTGTCCTCCCTAGGTTCTTTCCCCTGCAAGGTGACTGTCCCCTTGAGCTTTGCAATAGAGGTTGTTGCTGTGAAGTTGCTACTGACTTAGCATCCATCTTGGAGGATCAATGTGTACCCTTAACAGCTTTGGAGGAGAAGAAAAGAATAAGGTGATTCTTCTTTCCAGTGAGCTGAGGCACTGTGCCAGCTCATACCGGCATTTTATCTTTGCTTGTTACTTTTACTGTTTGAGGATCAGAACAGTAGCTGCTACAGAACTGTCACCAGGATGTTGATCACACAGGTGAAAAAAACACAGTTTAGGTTCTCTAAATCTAAATCCCAGCTAAAGTCAGCCAAATGGATGAAACTTCAGCGCTAAAGTACTCCTTCTTTATAGCAGTGTCTCTAGTTCTATTTTTTCAAATAGTTAATGATGGCAATGGTGAGTCAGGCCCTCAAGATCAAAACATCTGAGAAAATGGCAATGTAGGAGTTGCAGACAGATGAGTAACAGCAGCCAGCTTACTGTTGTTATGAGTTACTACTGTCTAGCAGCTGAGCTCTGGCAAGTCCATATTCTCAATGACAGCTGAGGAATAAATCTCATTAACATAAACCACCAAGATGGAAGGAAAAAGGAGGAGACTTCAGAAAGAAGCCATGATTTTTGCTAAGATGTATCTTTTTAATTTTAAATTTAGCACTTGTTTGGTTTGGTTTTATTATACCTTTATTGGATCCTGAAGTAACATCATTCCCTGTATCTTGGTCTGTTAATATTTTGCTATAAACTTTTACATATTTGCACAAGGAAATTTCTACATTATTCGCAGCACTCAAAGTCTCTAAAAATACACAAATTTGAGCCTTTTTGTAACTTAATGGACATTTATGTAGCAATTAGTATTTTCCCTAGTAAGGTAACCAATGCAAAAATCAAGCCCACTCAGTGTACTATTGGCAAAGGATGGGAAGAAGGAATATAGGCTTTGGTAAGATTGGCCAAATCAAGAGCAGAAGAGATTCTGAATGAATGTATTTTGGGAATGCTGAAAAACAGAGACGGGGTGGTTGGTCGCTCTTGTTGATATTAATGGTAGAATTTAGAACATGGACCTGAATATGTGTAATTTTCTGATGTATTCTTGGTAACATACACCAATAGAACATGCAAAAGAAATTTAACCAGTGAGCTCTTAATTAAGAAATCTTGTCATGCTTTGTAGAAAAACTCTTCCAACTGTCTTCAGATTCACTTTTTCTGAGCATGATCAAACTGTTTCACCTCCCATATGGCATTTATGGGGATTTGTCAGCTTGTTCAAATTCTTCAAATTTTCATGGCTTGAAAAAATACATTTAAAACAGCTTTAATACTATCAGCAAAATCATCCCAAAATCATAATTAAGTGACCAGACATTCCACTTAAGCTCTCTATTTTAAAGAAATAAATATGATCATTTTAGTGTAAACTGTTTTTCCTTTTAAAAGAAATTTAAATTACCCCTTCTTTTTTTTAACCTATACTTATTTATGGAAGGACATTTTCTAATAGCAGTAGCCTTCATAGAGTGCAGATGGTGTTGTTCATATCCTCTGATCTGGCAGTCAGTTACAACACTCACAGTTAGCTCAGATACTCACCATAGCTGTCTTGGCAATGGCATGGCCTAGTACAGAGTAGAGTCAGTATTAGAGTCTATAGCCAGAAATACTGTTCAAATAGTTCCTAACTATTGTCGGTTAATGTCTTTTATAAAGATTGAAGTTAGTGAAAACTATTTTTCTGACTATTTAAGTGCTTTAACAGTCTTTAAACTCAAAGTGGTTTTATTACTTTCTTCAAAGTTTTATGCACTTTCCATGAGTTTGTTGATTCATTCAAGTGTATTTCAGACAGTGTTCCATTCAAATTGGAAAGAAAAAATCAAATTAGGCCATAAAAATCTTAGTTTAATGAAGTAGAGTACAAGACCTGACAGCTGGTTTTACTGCCCCCCAAATCCTATATTTCCTTAATAGTTGAGTTTTGCATGAGTTTTTTTAATACTTTTATTTTGCTTAGATGACATTAAAATGAACTTTCTATTGAGTAAAGAGCACTGGAGTTTTACATGGGGCAGCTAGCAAATCCAGACCAGGAAACTTTACCTTGACTTTGTAAAATGTAGTGCATACTCTTAGAGTGAATTATAAGGTGGAAGGATTAGCATGATAATAAATCTTTTAATAAAAAATAATTATAAAATAATCTTTAATAAGGTCTTTTACCAGACTTCTTTTTTCTGAATAGCATGATTCGATAGTCATAATCTTTTCAGTAGGAACTTAGCTATGGTATCCACCCAGCGGAAAACTATGCCTTCCGCACTCACCAGAACGGACGTGGTAACCCCAACAGAGCTTCCACAAAAACATGCAGCCGTCCAGGTCTCAGGCTGCAGGGAGTGCCAGAGCCTTTCACTGGTAATGGATGGAAGCCGTGAGAACAGCTGTCTGAGGTGTGACCAGGTGAACGGTTTGCTCAGCAGAGTGGCAGAGTTATGCAAGGAGGTAGAAAGGTTAAGGAGCATCAGGGACACTGAGAAAGAGATAGACTAGTGGTGCCATGTTCTGCCCTCCCTGAGACAGAAAAAGGAGCAGCCACTAGAAAAAAAAGAACAAAGATCAAGGGGTTCCTGTATCCCTCCTCCACCAGGCTGAAGACAGTAGCTCAAAGGAAAAGACTGAAAATGGAGGCAAGTCCACATTCAGCTTGACAGGTGAACACCCTCCTTGACCACCTCACCTTTCCAGGTGTTTCTGTATAACAGGTACGAGGCTCTGCAGGTGGAAGATCAGTCAACGGATGACGTGGATAACAGCCTATCTATACCAGTGGTGTTGCCAGGGTCAGAAACACCTAACCCCCATATCAAGACCACCTCCGTGAGGAAAAGAAGATGGGTTACAGTTGTAGGCAACAGTCTTCTGAGGGGAATAGAGGGTCTAATATGCTGGACACTCCCTCCTCATAGGGAAGTCTGCTGCTTCCCTGGGGCCTGGGTTAAGGACATCACTAGGAACTTCCTAGCCTGGTATGGCCCTTGGACTATTGTGTATTACTGCTTTTCCATGTGGAAGGTGATGAAGCTGCAACACGTAGTCCAAGGGCAATCAAAAGACTTCAGGGCCTTGGAACGGTTGGTAAGGAACTCTGGAGCACAGGTTATTTTCTCCTCTCTCCTTCCGGTTGCTGGCAGCAACACTGGAAGGAACAGATGCACCCAGCCTATTAATGCATTGCTCTGTGGTTGATGTCATCACCACAATTCAGGGTTTTTTTGGTAATAGAGTGGCCTACACAGTACCAGGCTTTCTGGTGTTTGATGGGATTCACTTTTCCCAAAGGAGAAAGAGGTTCTTTGCTCATGAGCTTGCAGGTGTCATTGACAGAGCTTTAAACTAGACTTGAAGGTGGAGGGGGTTAACATCAGGCTTGCCCGAGACAAACTGAGGGATGACATGTAAAGGTTAGAGGGGCGGGGTGCTAGTGAGGGCATTCAGCTTGTGTCTCTGAGATGTGCTGGCTTCATTGGAGCACAGCTGAAGTTGTATGGAGATGAGCTAGGGGCTACTGAGGTAATAGGAACTGAGAAACGCTGGTGAAACATCTCAGAGGAATTTCAAAGTGATAACACACCGATGTTTTAGTTGTTGCAAAGTAGTGCTTACACTAGTCAAAGACTTTTCAGCTTCCCATGCTCTGCTGGGTGCACAAGAAACTGGGAGGGGAGGTGGCACAAGCCAAGACAGCTCATCCAAACAGGCCAAAGGGATATTCAATATAATATGCATTCATGCTCAGTATATAAACTGCGGGGGGAGGCGGGGGGAGGGGGGGCGGCTGGCCAGAGAGGGGCAGCGATCATGGCTCAGGGACTGGGGGACTGGGGCAGCTTTAGTTGGCAGGTGGCGAGCAGTTGCACCACTTGTTTTTTTCCTTGGGTTTTGCTTCTCTCTCTCTCACTGTTTTCCTTTTCATTACATCATCATCATTATTATTATTAGTAGTAGTAGTAGTAATAGTAGTATTATCTTAATAATCTTAATTATTAAACTATTCTTATCTCAACCCATGAGTTTTCTTACATTTACCCTTCTGATTCTCTCCCCCATCCCATTGCGGTGGGGAGAGTGAGAAAGTAGCTGGGTGGTAGTTAGTTGCTGGCTAGCATTAAACCATGACAAGTGTAAATGAATCAGGTTCTTTCATTCATTAAGTTTCAGTGGGAATGTAGCATCTAAATCCCTTTGGCTTCTTTGGAAAGCTTACTTAATATGCTTCACAAGGTTACTTTGCATAGCTATGAATGTATGAACACCACCTAAATGTCACTGGAAATACAACTGATTGAAAACAGTTTCTGGTACAATAAAACATGTACTTTCTGCAGATAATATTGTTTGCTCTCTCAGTGGTATCGGTTTACTGGAAGTTCGCTGTCCCATGATCGCTGTAAAAGATATATGTAATATCAGATGATGAAAAAAATTCATCTTTGGTTAAGAGCCATTTGGTGGTCAACATGCCACTTGTCCTCAAAACTGAGTTTAACTAGAATTTAAATAGTGTGTGGCCTGTTGTTAACACTTTGTACAACTGGGAGAAATGGAATGGGTCAGGAAAAAAAGACCGGTTTTATTCACAGATTGGAGAGGGAAAACTGCTGCAAAGCTCAGGGGGTTTGAGCTATTCAGTGTTAGTCAGCCAAACAACCTGCTTGTAGTGTTATCATCTGCTCACTGCAATCAGTTCCACCGGTGAACAATGAGAGAATGGAATTAAGACAGCATGAAGTTTTCTTAATCTCATTTATTCTTTTTGCAGATTTTTTATTAGTACCATGATTTATCAGCTGTGTTTGACTTAAAGCAGGTATCAGACAAAAGCAGGTGTAAAAAAGGTCTGTGACACTTCCAGGGCTCTGTTAATTTTTATTACAGAAGATGCCTTAAAGGAGAAATCCTCATATATCACCAATAGGCAATTCCAAGATTAACACAGAAATCAAATTCACTATACATAGATAACCTATGGCATGCTACCTCCCTCACATTTCAGTTCATTTTTGTACTGAAAACCATGAGAAATAATCAATTATTTTGATCTTTTCTATGAAATAACTAAAATAATAAAGGAAATAGGTACATTTGTTAGACTTTTCAATGTAAAAAGATTTTGAGAAAATAGACAGATCCTGCTTATTCTAGCAAAAATAAAAGTTGGAGTAAAGTTTACAGGATTGGGACTAGAACTTGGCCTTATTAAAAATGGATATCTGGGGATATCTGTAACAATTTTTTTAAATGTTGAACTCAAAAAATGAAGCAAAATTTAACATTAAAACAAGAAAAAAATGGTAGTAAATGTTCTCATGGGCTCGTGGATTTCATAATATGTTTGCTTGGAAAAGACTAAAATATTCTTGTATGATAAAGACCTGAAAAAATGAAAATGGCTGAAAACCTTATATTGACCCTATTCAATAGTTTTGGATTATGGTTGCCATTCCAAAATTTTCTACTGTAGGACAGGTAGTTGTCAGGGTATAGATTATATGGACTCTATCTCTCTCAGTGTTGAGGAATAGTACAAACAAAAAAAAATGAGGTTAATTTAAAATGGCTTTTTAGATGAAAGTTATATGAAATTTCACTCTGCCACTTATGATTTTACTTCACAATCTGAAAAAATAATGTTGCAGACAACATCCAGTGTAAATAGATTTAAGAGGGAACAAGCTTGGTTAGTACTCATGTATAGATACAAGCTCTTTAACCCAAGTTTTCTGTGCTGTTGAGGTTATGATGGTACTATCTGATGATTTAGAGGGTTTTCTTGCCTGCTTGCAAGTTGTTATGTTGTTCTCTTCCTGCAAAAAGGCACTGACTGGTTCAGGTGGATCCCTATGCATGGAGGAGAGCTCTGGGCACAACTGAGCTGACTCTGGGCAGAGAAGCTACCAGGCAACTGTAGATTAAAGATTGAGGTCTCTGTAAGGAAAAACCCTGAGGAACAGCAGAAGCTGAAAGACCACTGGAGTAAATCAGGAAGCAAATACAGCCAGGACCTGGGTGTATGGATTCCTCCCTAGTGATCAAGATGCTGTGTTCACAGGAGTGCAGATGTATGCAGGTGCATGTGTGACTAGGATGAAAGGAAAGAATATCAAGAATAGCATTAAGCAGAAAGATAAGCAGCTGTTAATAGAACACCCTTTTTGTTAGTATTTCCATTCTGTTTCACCCAGTTACTTTGAGATTAGTTTTGATGTTAAAATTTACATATTCTTATTTAAATTTTATTTAGACCTTCCTTTTGAATTTAAAATCTTTTGAGTTTTTGTGTATCTAGGTGGTTCAGTTTTCTCCTCAACAATATACTGACTTGGAAAGTCTCTTTTCTTATGTCTTTTTCTGCTTAGCAATTAAAACACACTTTACTAATGATCATCTGGAATTTCTTTCTCCTCTTTCAAATGTTCTTTTCATTTTCTCAGCCTACGCTGGCTGTTCTTCGCAGTCTCCTCAATATTAGTGTAAATACCAAATCTCAGTAAATAATAAACCTAGCTGAATAATTTTTTGATAATATTTTATCACTAAAAATATTGGATGCAGTTGTGGACCCCATTGCCTGTGCCATAATGTAACAGTGGAGAAATGAATAGGGGGAAGAGATGTTGGTAAAAATGCTTATAAATCTTGAAAATAATCATTCATTTCACATAAAGAATCATAACAGAATTATAATCTCTTTTTCATTTATTTCTATTTTCTTAGTCAATCAATCATCCAGTTCAGGAAAGAAAATAATTAACCAACAGGCTATTAAAGATGTTTGAGTAGCTAGAGATATGTTTAAGCCTCTTACCGAAATTGAAAATAATGCCTGGGAATTCAGCTCAGTTATTGTTAAAGATCCATATGACGGTCAAGATGTACTTTCAGGTACTTCCATCACTCTGCTTTCAAAAGACTCCTCTCACTTAAGGAATTTTCTTATTCACTGGATATCACAGTAGAAATATCAATCAGGCAAAAGAAGTAGAACCTTGAAGTGCCCAGCACCTGTGACATTTTGGTTAGTTTTATTGTGATCTCTTTTCTGATATTTTTAAATATAGCAAGTGAAGTAATCATTCAAAGATAACTACATGAAAACTGCTGCTTCATGCGTAGTTAAGATCTATTAAAATGCACTGGAATGGTTTATGTTCCTTGCTGCAGTTTACTGTAACAATAGGTAATAGTCTTCAAGTAAATTGTTTGGCATTTTTTTAAATTCCTCTGTGCTTTTTGGTTCTGTGTTATTTTCCCTCTTTATGTCTATTATTAGTATGCTGGTGTTTCAAACTTTCTGCAGTACCCTGGACAATGCTTTTTTAGCTACTCCAAGTAGTATGGACTCTTTACCATTGTTGTTCAAATAAGATATAAAAAGATCCTGAGGAATTCTTACTTAGGAACAACAAGAAACCTGGAGTTTGTTTGTTGTTTTTGTTGGTTCTTTTTTTCACTGGGATATAAAGTTCAGAAACAAGACTGTCAAGGTGCTTGATCAAAAAGATAGCTACTTCTCAGTCTGAAAATAGAACCAAAGCATGGGAAGAAAGCTTCAAATTTTCTCAGTACAGAGAAAATCTGTTATTTTCTTAATAGTAAATCTAGAGCTGATTAAATCTACCAGACCAACAGCCCCGGAAGTGAGTGTCCTCCATTAATCCTAGGTCCATTCAGAGCCTGAGCAGACCATCAGCCACTCTGCAGTTAAGGCTTACCGCTGTCTGTCCCACTGGTTATGTGGCAGGATATCAGCCCCAGTGGTGTACGATATAGTCAGGACTGCACTTATTGTATCTTTAGTCCTTAGTGGGATTACAATACTCTCATACAGGCTCCTCTGAGGGAGGGAACATATGGTTTGGGCATAGCAGGAAGCTGATGAAGTTAGATGATTTCCACACTGTAGCAGACTATCTACAATATTGAGTGTGTGTGAGCTCAGATCTGCCCATCCCTCTGTCTTCAACTCTTCCCTTTGTCACTTTTGTTTCCTACTGCCCTTATGTGCTCCTTTCTCTCCATGCATTTAATAACAATTGTCCAATGCTTATTATGTAACACCCAGTGGTCTTGCAGACTTGTTATTGCAGCACAGGCATGGCTCTAACCAACCCAAACTCAAGTTTCCTTGCTCTTAGAATACATCAGCACTGTGCACTACGGCATCACACACTGTAATAGAAACATCAGATGCATTGAACTGAAAGTGGTGCAACGGAGTAAGGACATCTATCTTGCTTCCAATCTGTTGTGTGAACATGCCTGCTCACTTGCATCTAACCTGAGAAGAGTTACTCCCGGGTCTTGCATTGTAGACTTATTTCCTTTGTCACCAAGCCTTGAGTTGGCTATCGCCATAAAATATGTCTGCAGAAGCAGTGCTCTGTTTCTCCCCCAAAATAGAACCAAAGGGTACAGTTTCAAAGATGAAAGTTTGTGTCACTCTAAAAGGCCTTACTAGCATGCATCATCCTTCAGCTTTCTCTCCTATCATTTTAGGCTTAAATTAATTACTATTAGAGAAATTGAGGCATAGTCCTCTCAAATAAAGAAATGTGTGCAGTGAAAGGTGAAAGACCATCTGGAGCTTAGATTGAGTGATATTAAAAGACTGATTAATGGCGTAGTGTTTAAAACTGAAGAAGAAAATCTCAAGCCAAGCCATTAGGCAAATGTAATCCATTACACGAACAGACATTCCAGCGCTTAAGGGAGATCTTTGTCCTTCCCATTTCTCTCCATCTAGCTCTTTTAATTTGTGTTTTGTAGCTATATATCTTCAGCTTAAAACTGTGCTGTTGTCCATTCCAAATCTTACCCTCTCAGCTCCCTTCTCTCATTACATAAACTTCAGTAACTGTCCCTCCTAGCTACTCTTGAACTGGTGTCTGGGTTGAAGTGCACAATCTAGTTTTAACCACTAATAGAGGAAGACAAAGCAAAACAGCAGTAAATAACAAAGAAAAAAAAAAAAAAAGAAGAAAAAACCCACCCCCAAATTAAACAACTCAACAAGGAAAACCAATGAAATTGCCTTCTAAAATCCTACTGTCTCTATTGCTCTTGTAGGTACCATTAATCTCTGAGCATTTTGGATTGTTTTCAGGTTGCAGTCAAAAGAATGGAAGAAAATTTCTAGTGGTTATGGGCTCTTAATTAACTGTACTACAGAAAATTTTGCAGAACTGTGGTCATCATCAAGAAATTAACAATTGATATGACTGTTCTGCTCTGCTGTACTTGTTAATATTCATTAATGGCCATTTTCAAAACTATAAAACAGGACAAATGAGAAAGAATGAAAACAAAGAAATGATAAAGCTGTAGGGGAAAATATATAGTAGAGGAAAAGATGTAGCAGAGAGGAAGGGATAGCTGTAGAATCAAAAACAAAATAATGGAAGAAGGAAAAGAATAGATCAACAAAGTGGAAAAGGTTGTTAAAAGCATTAAATAGAAGAGCAGAGAGAAAGAGAGATTTCTATCTTTAAACAGAAGGAGAAAACCAAAAGCATTCATAAATTCAGTTATTTCTTTGGAATATTAGTACACTGAATGATGCTTTTTTGTAAAAGAAGGCAGTTGTGGGTTTCATATCAAGGACAAATTCTCGCTACATAAATATTTGCGCTATTTTGGTTGACAGGGAATTATTGCATATTAACTATGCAACACAGTATTGAATAGTATAATTATATAAGCAGTCCAGTTTAAATAAAAAACATATCTTTTTGTCAGCAGTGTAATTCAGTACTATGTGTTACATCAGGTACATTAAGAAGTGAATACTTCAGTCTCCTGGCTAGATAACATGTTTATTTGTGTTAGAACCCATGGCACCTTCTTCAAGTGCATTTTCAGTAATATCTAGTAAAAATCTCACTGTGCTCATTATTATTTATTCACCTACACTCAAATTATTAAAACTTTGTTATCCAGTCCTTCATGCACAAGGTAGAAAGAATTCATCTCAGAGTCTTTTACCTGACTCAGGCCAGCTGGTAAATACAGGCAGGTCTAGTCTGTATTAAAATCTGGAGAAAGTAAGTGAAGTAAATGCAGTTACCATGCATGTAAGTAATTCAGATTGTAGACTCAAATCCCTGAAATAAGATGATGTTTCATAATAAACAGAAGGAATGAAATGTAGAACAGGCTGCCCAGGGAGGTTGTGGACTCTCCTTTCTTGGAGACATTCAAAACCCACCTGGATGCTCCTGTGCCCCCTGCTCTGGGTGTGCCTGCTCAAGCAGAGGTGTTGGACAAGATGATCTCCAGAGGTCCCTTCCAATCCTGTCATTCTGTGATTCTGTGATTCTGTGTTTCTGTACAAATCCAAACTTAATAATCTTTGACAACTTGGCTTAAATAATACCTACACCTTGTAGAGATTCAGTTCACACTGGTGAATTTCAGCCAAGAAGCATTCCTCTTGAGGGGTTTTAGTGAATCACTTTTTTGCAAGGGAAATATACACTGAGGACAAAACCCTGCTTTCCTTAAAATCAAGGAAAGTTTTGTTTGCAACATCAGTGGGAGTAGAATCAGACCGGAGACAGTATATGCGTATTTTTTGTCCAGGTTTACAATGAGTCCATTTCTATTTCTATGTATGAGTGTAGGAGTTCAACTGCGTAGCTGCAATTATCTGTGAGGAACAAGCTGGAAATCAACTCTCCTTTGGGATCTCTGTTAGATAAATTTAAAAACTCCAACACATAACAGCAGTATGAATTCAGTAGATGAACATGCACTTTCATAACCTGTTTTGTAACAGGTGCCATGCTCAAGAAAACAGGTTAATCCACTTTCTTTCCTTTGATATACAGCTTTGACAGCCATATTTATTAAATCTACATATTTATGCAAATGAGTATAGATTTTATGTATTTAATTAATTATTTTCTTAATTTAAAAAATAAAACTGCCTGTCCTGATCCATTTTTAGTTTTGGCAGAATCTACAGACACCTTTTCCAATGCATTATCTTCATCTGTGTACTTTTTAAAGGCATGTAAAACACAGAGATGCATGAGTCCCACTTGACTGCTGTGACAGTAAATTTGGAATGTGCATTATAAAACTTTTGCCATGTACACGTAATTGAAAAGAATAAAAACAAATGCTAGCTTTGAAGAGTGGTAAAACAGCTATGTTTTGCCACATGTATACATACAAGTCTACCCACATTTCTATTATACATTTGAGAGTTACTATATTTTTTTATATTGTTTTATTTGTTTAGTGGATCTATAGTTGTGATAAATATTCCACTCATAAAAAATATTTACAAATAATTTACAATATATATTCACTTAAGGCTATTGATTTTTTTAAATAATTCATATATTTTCCTAAAATTCTGGATGAGAATCACTTCAAATACATTCTCTAAAATATAAAACCCTGTATGTTTTAACATATAAGACTTTAGATAAGCCTGGATGTTTCCATTTCCAATAAGGATGTGGGAGTTCTTGAAAATTTGTTGGAAATTGAAGAGTGGTGGTATTGGACAAGGAGGTGGTCATTAAATCTTGGGGTTCTAATCTTTCAGGTGACAATGAAAAAGAGAAGACAATGTCCTCTGAATGTGGCTTTCTCTCTAGTCAACAACACTGCAGAAAAAAATATATGCTCATTTTTCTTTTTACTGTTCATCCTGTAACCATTTTTCCTATGTTGCTTTTATACAATGTATAATTAGTTACTGCAGACCTCATCACTGTATTTCTTCTAACCTTCTGCATCATTAACTTCACAACAATCTCAGATACCTATAAAAACTCAGTTTTCATTAACTGTGGGAATTTATCTGCCACCTTTCCATCCCAAATGGGATGTATAAGCTATACTACTTTTGTGATATATTATTAATATTAATTGGGAAAAACTACAGAAAAAAAAAAATCCTGACATTATTTGACCAGCAAGGTCACTAAAAAGTACTGCATTCTGATGTTAGCTTCTGTAATAGAAACAAAATATTGAATGCAGTTATATTTCATTAAAGTTCTTTATTTGGCTTAAGAATTTTAAAGGAAAATGTCCTTGCATGATCAAACGTTACCAGCATTACCAAAACAACACAAAACCTTAGAATTACAAAATCTAGTTGGTAGTCTGATATAAGCAACTCTGCAGAATAAAAGCCAGCCAGTTGAATAGTTTCATGGATCCTTCCTTCTTCCAGGAGGTCAGGATTTATCAAATATACTCTGGCTCCCAGCTCATGTCTTTTAAAGTCTTTCCTTCTCTATGTCTCTTTCTGACGGAAGAGGAAGAAATGTGACAGAAGAGTTAATCTGTTAATGAGCCATATGTGACAGATGAGAATTAAAGCCAAGAATAAATTATAATAATTATATAAACTCTGCATCCTTAAAAGCCAGGACAATTAACATGCAAAACTTAGTAACCTCCTGCCAAGACAATTAACATGCAAAATCATGGTTATTACAGCCAGCACTGAGGGCAGATGCTATTGGAGAGAGGGATTCTTGCTTGCAGTGTTAAAATATGAAGGTGAAACAAGAAAACGGACACTTAAATAAATAAATAAGTAAATTTTTTTATTTATTTTTTTTTTTAGCTGAGACTACCAGGCTAAGAATAAGAAATGGGAGAGGCACAATGGGTAATACTGGGTAATACTTAGGCTCTGTTTGAACAGGAAACGTCGGTGTTTAAAAATGAGCTTGCTAACCCAAAGGTTTTACAATATTTGAGAGAGAAGGAAAATAATATGCTAGCTACTTGACTGACTGGCTAGACAAAAGGGTCAGAGAGATGAAAAGGAGTCTAAAATCAAATGATGATGTAACATGTCTGGTTTTTTCTGGCTTAAACTTCTCTAAGTACTGTACATGTTATATTATGCAAATTGTCTTTTATTTGAATCTGATTAAATCTATTAATACATCCTGCTTTTAATTAGACCGCTCAAATCACTGGATTTCTCAGGCAGTATTACACAGACTGTTCCAAAAAGATGAAATACCGTTTAAGGTTTAGGATGATATCGTGAAGGGAAAGCATCTGTAACTACATGGCATTCTCAGCAGAAGGGATTCAGGAGTTATCTCCTGGAAGGCAAGAAGTTAAAACTAGATGACAAATGATGTAGGCAGGATCTTCTAAGTTTATCAGCTTAAAAGGACAAGCCACTGGCTGTCAGATACCAGGGGCGGGTTTCACAGCTTTTTTTTTTTCCCTTTTTTACCTCTTTATCGACTTTGACAAGTACAGGAGAAAGGTGGTAAATGAACAAATAAAGCAGGACCAAAAGTGAAAAAATGAGGAAAGGCAAAGGAACAGCAAAACAAAACAAACAAAAATAGTGATGAAAAAAGAGACATGGAGGGAAGGACAGGAAACAAAACTGAAGATGAGGTAACTGAAATATGGCATGATGTTACAACTATTTGAATTATAATGCAGTCCATTATTCTAAGGTGAGCTTCCTTGCTTGCTTTACTACAAGGTCCTCTGAAGTAAAAAGTTTCTTGTTGAGGCAACAGAATGTTCTGTACCCTGAAGAAAGTGTCTCCAGAATCACTGACCTGTCAAGTCTGTACCAGCTGTACACTGATAAGAGAGAGTGTTCTTGCTTTCCAGTGTTCATCTTAACCCTTACCCTGCCTGCAGAGCTCATTATGTGTATATAACATACAGTTCCCTATAGGGTAGTCCATGTACGGCAGAATAGCGCTTATTCCAGTCATATTAAGGTTAGAAAGTACAAATCTTGTCAGGTGTTGTGCATGACAGAAGTCTCTACGGGTAGCTAGAAGCCTTTGCTTCAATGGGACTTTATCAGACAGCTATCTAGTTCTGGCCATTTCCATTCTTGTTACTGATTGTAGGTTGCCCCTTCAGGAAATATACCAAAGTGAGTATGGACTGCATGTGTTTCAAAGTACCTGTTCGTCCCTTGAAGTTAAGGTTAACAAAGAAAGACCCATTCTGTGGAGAGGAGGACAATCTGTATCTCACCAGCGGTGCACAAGCATTCTCACCAGCATGCACATAAGCACACGTATTGCAAGTGTAGAGGAACCTGTTTACTGCTCTGCCTGGCATTCTTCCCCCACTTCACTGTCACTCAAATTAACTTGGCTGCTTTTTCAAGCCGATAATAATTGATGAGATCAAAATAGAATCTTCTCCAAAATTCTGAAATATTGAACAAAATTGAATTCTCCGATCCCTCCATGGATTATTTTTAGAGAGTTTTGGGGGTTAGTATTTGCCTGTCTGTAAGTGCTTTACAATGTAACTTCTATGATCCTCACAGATATTCTAAGTTTCCTGCTTCTAAAATAGATTTTCTTATTGGTTTTTGGCTGTACTTCTGTTTCCTTCTTCTGTCCTTAAGGTACTTCTAATGCGCTTCCAGGACTTGAAAGTCATAAACATGCTGTTTATTCCTTTTATCCAGATCATTAACAAAGACACTAAGAAAGACTTAATCTAAGGTGAGGCACTGCTTCCTAACTCAATACTTTCCTTTTTAATGGTGTACTTTTTTTTATGATCTTCTGCACAGCTTTTAATCAATATAACGATGCTTCTGTTTATCAAAAGTGATTCAAATTAATTTTCCAGGTAAGATTTCTTTATACACTTTATCAAGTGCTTTACAAAAGTATTTCACATGCAGTGCTTTATTTCGTCTAGTGATTTTGTAATTCTATTTTAAAAAGCAATCAAGTTATAGCAGTAAAATATTATATACTTCCTTGATATATTTGAAATGTTTTTAATATAACAAAACTGTTGCATAGCAAGGCTAGTGATTCTCACCTTCAGCAAGTTGTGAGGTTGGCTCATTGAAAGGAAAAAAAAATAAATAAAAAGAGAAAGAAGAAAGAGGCAGAAAAATAAAAAAAGAAATATACCAAAGTGAACAAGAAGCATTCTAAGCTATGAAAAAAGAATATCTATACTAATCCCTACTTCTGACAGTAGCCAAAAAGACAAAAAAGATCAGTCATATTTACCAAACATATCCCCTTTCCTCTACGTTCTCCCTCTCTGGCTTCATGCTTGAAGTAATGTGTGGTTCACTGAGTTCCCGTATCAGAGATTGACAGACATTACTTTTATTAATTTAACAAACTTCTGCAGTATTAAATTTCACAGTAAACTAGTCTGGTATTGTACAAGTACCAGTACTGGATATTGCTTGTGACAGTACTTCTTCCAGAACTTGATCTCTTCATTTATGTTTCTGAATTTTATATTCTAAGAAGCAACGAGCAGAGTTTCACTGATGGCCTTCTCCATGTAATTCACAATTTATACCCATGCACCATACCTACCCTCAGTTAATTTTTTGCTAGGATGTAGACTCACATATTTTTAATCTATTCTTGTAAGGAAGCTATTCCATACCTCTGATCACCTCCATCTCATCCAGTTCTTCAGCTGGAATTGGAGGCTGCACGTACAATTCAAGGCACAGGGGCATTGTGGATTTAAATAGTCCCTATAGGGATGTTTCCTATTTAGTACTCTATGCACTTCCTAACATTAATTTCACCTCTTTGGCAGCTGTGAGCATTCAGCTCATGTATTTGCAGTCTGTGGACTAATAAATTTATCCACAAAAAATTCCAAGCCATCTTAGAATACCTCTTGAGTGATAATAGCTCGTCTGAAAACCATCATTTTGTCACCCTATGGAGGGTTATTTTTCCACTTGTGGATCATTTACATTTATAGACAGTTGTCATAGTTTAACCCCAGCTGACAACTAAACACTACACAGGCAATCGCTTGCTCCCCACACACACTCCTAGTGGGATGGGGGAAAGAATCGTAAGGGTAAAAGTGAGAACACTTGTGGGTTGAGATAAGAACAGTTTAATAATTGAAATAAATCTAATATTATAGTAATAATAGTGATAATAGAAATAATATAAATAGTAGAAATAATAGTAATAATAGTAATGAAAAGGAAAATAACAAAAAGAGAGAGAAATAAAACCCAAGGAAGACAAGTAATGCAAATGCAAAACAATTGTTCACCACCAACAAAATGATGCCCAGCCTGTCCCTGAGCAGCAGCCGTGCCCCCAGCCAACTCCCCCCAGTTTATATGCTGAGCATGACATCATATGGTATGGAATATCCCTTTGGACAGTTTGGGTCAACTGTCCTGGCTGTGCCCCCTCCCGGTACACCTTCTGTACCTCCAGCCTTCTTGTTGGCAGGTCAATACGAGAAGCTGAAAAGTCCTTGACTGCTTAGCAACAACTAAAACATCAGTGTGTTATCAACATGATTCTCATACTAAATCCAAAACACAGCACTGTACCAGCTACTAGGAAGAAAGTTAACTCTATCCCAGCTGAAACCAGGACAACAGTGAACTTTATCTTTCATTTTGGTTTGAGACAGTTCCATTACTTTCTTTACCATAAAACAAGGACACTCCTTCAGCTCCTCTGAAGTGATTACTAGTTCAAAGAATTCACTTAACTTTTCTTCAACATTCACTTCTTCGGTAAGCATGGAAGGTAAAGTGAAGATGATGTACACTACCAACATCGAAAGCAAGCACAAAGCGAAAGGAAAGTAAGGAAATGTGAAAGGAAAAGAGGCAGGAAAATGAACTGAAGGAGACATTACAATGAGAAAGGAATTAAAAAATTAGGAGAAGGAACCCATAAATCTGAAACTGCCCACCTGTATGAAAGTACCTGAATGAAAACCACAACCATTTCTATATCAAGATGGGAAACCCATATTCTGCAATTAGCTCAGGTCCTTTTCCCTAGACAACCACAGTGGAAATCTTGCATGCCCATTTGGATTTCTGGGTCTTGAATGAATAAGGTATTTTGCTAGTGGACATTGGTTACAAATATTCATCCATTTCCCTTGTTTTATATCTTTCTGATGATGGGAGCATCCTTTCTTTCTGGATAAAATTCTACTTTCTGATGTAAGTATGATGGGGTTTTTTTCCTGTTTTTTATGGAATGTCCATTTGTATGGAAGGCAAGAGAATGCCTGGAGGTGGAGAGTTTCTCATGCAGATGGAGTTGAGTGTGCTGAGTCACTGTCCTTCAGTATGTAACAAACTTTCTGCAAAAGGTGAGAGAAAGCTTTAGCCTTTCTTCTGCACCCTAAGCACAGAATTACAATATCTCTCCATCTTATTAATGTGCTTCCGATGTCATTTATGAATTTGATATGTCATTTAAATGAGCTGAATTTAGTCAGTTTTAAATACATTGTACATGGAGTTAGTTATGGTGCTAGGCCTCTTTTTCCTTGTTTCATTAATGGCTAAACTGCTTATATAAAGTTCAGTCTAAATATAACATCATTTTGTTCTGAATATGGCTTTTAGGAATGTTTACTTGGCATTTCCTAGATGAGCCCTCTAAATATTCTAATTCTAGGAAAAACTTTATCAAAAGGTCATTTTCTAATGCTGAAAAAGTCACCATTATTTTCTTCTGAAATTATCTCATTTTTCCTTCTCAGACTGCTGGTATAATGCCCCAGATCTGCTTTATGCCCCTTGGGTTCTCTTCTGCTATGCATATTTGAATGCTAGAGGTGATATTTATCAGCAAACACAAGTTTGGGAATGGTGGCACTGAGATATCTCTTGCAACAACTGGGTTTGAATGGCTGAGACAACTCTAGTGCAGCAGAGAGTCACTTGTTTGTGAGGTATTACTGATGCACAGGAATGATTGCAGCCACTCAGAAAAATAAAAATGCACAGTCAGTGACCCACAGCCATTCATCTATTTCCTACCTACACAACTCTGACTTCTCTGGTTTGCATAGAGGCAGTAAGACTGTTTCCTGATAGACATACAGCTAATCCTCTATACCACAATCTGATTGATGCTTGTATGATACTCCTGATTTATTACTGTAATATGCCTTCTCTTTTCCTATCCCTATCCTCTCAGTGCTTCTTCCATGGATTTTTGTTGGGGCAATTTATGCAAGGAGCTACTTATATTTGGTAAGTTACATTGTCATAAACCTTACGTCTTCAATTCATCTATTACAAATTCCCCTCTCCGTTTCCTCCAGTTTCCTTCATTTTCTTTTCTCCCTTGCTTCATACAAGCGTTTTCTCATTTAAGGTGACTTAATCATTAGTGGAGAATTTCAGTAGAGCCCCTGTGTTCTTAAGTGATTCTAGGGCCAAAATAAAATGCCAAGAAACACTATCAATTGAAGAAGTAATTACACAGTGACAGCTCATAGTCATGTTTATTATAGTAGCAGCATTTGGGTTTGGTTTTTCTTATTACTGTTTGGTTTTTATGTATGACTTTGCAGATCTAATTTACCTGAAATAAGGGCTTGGAGGTAGTGGTGACCGGTATTATACAAAACCCTTTAGATGGATGGAGTATACAGGACATTAGAACCATACAATAGGACAGATTCCTCTTTCAAAGTGCCTATTAAATACATAGTCAACTGGCAGGCAGAGGGAAATGCGAAAGAATGAACTTTATATTAGTAGAAGATAATGTTTCAGGTTTTTTCTCCATATTAATTAAATTATCCTAGACCTAAGTTACCTAGTCCTATTACTCCTCTTGATCTTCCATCCTCCTTGTGTATTTTGATCCTTTACCTTAACTATCTCCTTTTTTTCCACTAGTTAAAGAAGAGGTATTGAAGTTGCCTTTTGAAATACAAATAGATGATACTGTTATCATAACTTTAGCTCAATTTTATTTCAAAAACCCAAACAAAATAAAAACTGCAGCCCAACAAAACAAGATTATTTTAATTCAGCAGTCTCATGCTATAGATAACTTGTTATGGTAATTTGAAATAAGCTTTCGTTAGCATGCATAGTCTATTTTTAAGAGCGCATTGATTTTCAAAGCCTGTAGAGAGGGAAAAAAAAAAGATTTGACTGTCGAGCTGTAATCTCACCTGAACATGGCTTCATAGTCTATACATTATTGTATAATATTTTATATAATCAAATAATATTTATAGTTAATAAATTATAACAAATTATTATATATACTATAATGTATAAATATATGCTTATATATTAAAATTTATATATTATCAATTGATGTATTATAAATTTATATATTATCATTATTATAAAACTCTTATTTGGTTAAGGGATTTCTATCTTTCTTAATAGATCTATGTTTTGCAAAAATCTACTGCAAAATATGGGCTTTTAAATCTCTGAGAAGCATTCTAAAACAAAAGCCTTTTATGTGCTTAGGAATTAATGCTAGTTTTCATGAAGTATAATAGATAAAGACATTTTAGTTTCTTATTTATCTCTCCAGAGTACAAATATTGTGTCCATCTCATCTGTGTCAGATTACATCCTCTTCATTAAGAATGAATAATCTGTTTTACTTGGCCCTTGTTTCTAAAGTGAAAAGATCTAGTGTAGCATAATCTCATTTGAATTAACATCAGCATTTCCCCGTGTTTCATTATTTTTCACATGGCTATGAGGGTGTACAACAGCAGTGATCTCAACTTGAAAACCTTAGCTTTTTTTTTTGTTAAGATTATAATAATACACACCATAGAAGAGCATGGAATCAGCTACGGTGAAAGTACACAATATCATCACAGTGGCTGTGAATCATAACTACAAAAAGCAGCTCAGCTGGACTGAGCCAATATTAATGTAGCATGAAAATGCATATCCTGTATATAACTTTTCATTTGGCCCGCATTAATGTAAATACATTACATGAGTCCAAAGTTCTTAATTCATTACAGGACACTCAGTTTTTGCATTTCTTTGTTTTGCCAATTTACTAAGGAAAAAGTTTTGTGTTTTCCAAAAAGACTAGGACAAGAAAGATGTGTTTGAATTAATTCCATTTGCAGTGGAAATTAATTCCATTTGCACTACTTGAGATAGAAATAAAAGTTCAATAGGGCATTTAGGAAGGAAAAAAAATGTAACTTGAAATATTACTAGTGAAGCTTTTGTCTTGATGAACTCTGTTTCCAGCATGGATGAGTCTTTAATTAACATCTTGTCCTCAGTGCAAAATTTAAGGCTGACCAGTTTAACAGGAGTTACCCACATGCATACAAGCAAACAATATGGATTTGTCAGGAATAAATTGTTTCAAAACAATTAAATATCCTTCTCTGACAGGTAACAGACATCATGAATTGAAGTGGTAGCTGCCATGCAGCTTGATTTAAGGAAAGCTTCAGGTATGATGCTTATGAAATGAAATAAACACATAGTGTACATTACTATTGCTGGCTGAAAAGCTGTTCTCAGAGTAGCTAGTAATGGTTTACTGACAAGATGGAGAAATATATTGACTTGGATTCTGCAGGGATGTAGCCAAGGTCTGGTGCTGTTAAAATTTCTGTTAGTAATCTGGTTGATGGAACAGAGTATATTCTTATTGAATTTGCAGATGACAGGAAGAACTGCAAGTATACTGGAGGATAGGAATGAGTTCAAATGATTTTGACAAGCAGAAGTACAATCTGGAAAAAAAGGATACTGTTCAATAAAAGTAACAGCACTTAGGCAGGAGTCAGCAGGACAATACAGTATCAGAAACAAAAAAGGGATAACAGGCGATCACAGTCTGAGCTTTTATATTTTACCACAGTCTGAATTTGAGCCAACAATGGCTTGATGTTGTAGAAAATGCAAATACAATAAAAACCATAGTGTTACATAAGAGATATTACATGTCCCTGGGAAACAGAAGGAAGAGTTCATGCTCTGCCAAACACATGAAGTAATACTTTTCTTTCTGCTCAGCATTTTTAAGTCCTCAGATAGACTACTTCTTCAGTTTGGGGCACAACACTGCAAATAAGAGATATTTCAATCATAAAGCAGCAAGAATATTCTATGTCTGGGAAACATAAGGAAAACTTTTTGAAAAATGTTTAGCCTAGAGAAACACTGGGGAGGAGCATGATTCCTTTTCTCAAGGATGCAAAAAGGCTGCTGCAAAGAAAAGGAAATCTATTCTCTGGGTCCATAGTATGTGACGGGGGAATATGATGAGGAGAGACCTATATCAAAGAAGATTCAGTTTAGATATTGCACAAAGTGCCACAGCAAGTGAGGTGAAGCACTGGAAGAGGCTGCTTAGGGAAGCTACAAACGTTAATGGTGTATTGAGATCAGGCTAGCCGAACAGTTTTTATCGTGGGGGTATGGGGGTGGTCTGGAAGACTTCCCAGGATTTCCTCCCTCTCGAACAACTTTATCATATTCTTGTAAAAATACCCATCTCTTCAGCTTTTGAATATTGGCAAGGAACACTAACCAAATAAAGTGTTCTTTTTTGTAATGGCATTTGGAAGAGGAAGCTTTTTTTTAATGTGTAATTTGTTTCTCTTTTTGTTTACTGCATTTTTTCCTCATTTATCTTTTTCTTGGTTTCACTTTTTCTCTCCTCTTCCCATTTACCTCTTTATCTTTATTTTTATAAACCTGATTCATTATGAGTGGAAAAAACCCCTTGAGGTTGATCACCTGTTCCTGCGTCTCACCCAGGAAGTATATTCATTTATTACATGAATAATTTTTGGATGAATACTGGACCATTGGTATTACTGTGGCATATAAAACACAAGTTTTGACACCAGGCATTTTCCAAAGTTTTCAGATTTTGCATAGCAAAAGGCATTTTTCAATTTCTTTTCCCAACTGCAGTGTTGACTGGACTGGAAAAAAAACCCCAACCAACCAACTGACAAAGAAACAATTTTTGAACCCTCCTAAAACTCATGACTGATATCATTAACCTTGGTTGTTCAAAATCTGTAAATCCAAATCATGCCAGTGTCTTGAAAGTCATTAATTTAAAATATGAGTAGAAATGTGTTTTATTTGCTTTCTAATTTTTCAGTGTGTAAGCTGCACAAGATTCAGAATTGGGAAACTAAGATTCTTAAATAATTTCAGGAATTGTAATTTTCAAAATGCAGATTATATAGAGATCAGTTGTGTCATGGAAACACAGTATTCAGGCATGGAATTACTTTGTCAGCTCTCAGCCACAATGAGTAATTTAAAACACATGCATAGGACATTTTACCTCCCCAGATCACCCCCAAAACTCAAAATTTTGTGTTATCTTTATAGTCTGCTAATTGTCCTTGCAATATGTGATTCATTCTTAATTATTCAATAGGGCAGGTAAAGATAAATATATTCCCTTCTGAAATTTTTTGGAAGAAAACATAGTTTATTGTTTTCTCTTGATTGTCAACCTAATAGGAGTTTAGAAAAGATTCAAATGTAATTCATCACAGTCATCTCAGAGAGAGCCTAAGAAAAGTTGAACTTTTGCTTATAAACACTGAAAACCACAGAAACAGAAGGCAAGTTATGACTCCCATTAAGAGAAATAAGAACATGATTTCTGTGTGGTATTTTTGAGGTAATTATTAGGGTAATTATTACTTTTTCTTTTCAGTTAAGAGTTATTATTCCGCTCAAAAGTTACAACAGATTTTGGCTGAAGCAGCTTTTCAAGTCCAAAGTTTGTCAGTATCCATATAAAGTACTGCTGTCCCGTGAGAGACTCGGCGTGACAGTCAGAAGTCACAGTTCATCACAGGAACATATCGCACTGATGTCATCTTCTGGGCAGCAGGAGCCTATCCCAGCATTAGGACTTCCTCAGGGACAGGAAAGGAGCCAACTACAACACTTTTGCTGTCAGCAATCCAAGCATTATTTTACTCTTCCATCTGTTTCACTCTCTAGTCTACTATTTCTGTTCCATACAGAGAAATGTCGTCTTCTATTCTCTGCTGTTTCATTATTAGATCTGCCTAGAAAGGCTGACAAAAATGTCATTCTTCTGTATATTTCTCCTTAAATATATGAGGATGTGCTAGAGTGAAATGAAGCAGGGTTTTATCTTTTTTTTTCCTTGGCTTTGGAATAGACAAAAAATCCCACTCTTTTTTATTAAGTACAGAAGAAACAGTTCTGTTCCATATAAAATAAATGCATACCAATAACAAAGGCAAGTCCACTGATAAAACCTTTCAATTTGCGATCTGAGTTTTTCCTGAAATTCCTGGGGGAGGAAGAAAAAAGAACATTCATTCTCATTTCTTGTTGGCTTATATTTTCCAGCTCATTGGCTTGCTAAATGTAAGCCCCTTAGGCCAAATTTGGGGCAAGTGTACATACAATTCTCATTGAATTTACATAATATATCTCTAAAAATAGATCATAGTGTTTTTGGTATCACAGTGCTGGATCTAGCCCCCATGATCCTGTGAAGGTCAATGAAAGGCATTGACTTTGCTGGTGCAGGAGCAAGCCTTCTTTGATCCCTCTAATAAGCTTGCTACAATAGAACTGACATTTTGAATAGCACTTTCTTGCTTCAAACAGACTTTTATATATTCAGAGTGCTGTGGGTTGACCTTGGCCAACATCTAGACTCCAACTGCTCACACGCTCCCCCTCCTCAAAAAGGCAGGATGGAACATCTCATGGATGGAGATATAGACAGGGAAATCATCTACTTACCAACTTATCAACCACTGTCGTGGGCAAAACAGGTTGACTTGGGGAAGAATATTTTAATTTAATTTATTGCTAATTAAGATGGATTTGGGTAATGAGAAACAAAGACAAAATTTAAAACAATATCTTCCCCCAACCCCCTTTTCCCAGGCTCAACATCATTCCTTCACTTCTGACTCCTCTACCTCCTCCACCCAAGCAGCATAAGTAGACAGAAATAGGAGTTGTGGTCACTCCACAACAGCTCCTCTCTGTTGTTCCTTCCTCCTCACACTTTTTCCTTGCTCCAGTGTGGGGTCCCTCCCATGGGATGCAGTCCTCCACAAACCTCTCCAAAGTGAGTCATTGCCA
This sequence comes from Phalacrocorax aristotelis, assembly GCF_949628215.1. NCBI lineage: Eukaryota > Metazoa > Chordata > Aves > Suliformes > Phalacrocoracidae > Phalacrocorax > Phalacrocorax aristotelis. The sequence goes on from NC_134277.1 coordinate 139,204,372, forward strand.
TATCTCCTCCACTATAACTCCAGAGGCTTCAGGGGTTGCTCTGGTCCCTGCAGCACCTCCTTATTCTCTGAGCCTGGTGCTCCAAGGATGTTTCTCCCCTCTCACTATTCTACTGGGGTAGTGGTGTTGCCCTCTCTTAAATATGTTTTCCCAGAGGTGCCGCCCCCTTGGCTGATGGGGTCAGCTGTGTGCTGCAGTGTGTCTGTTGCAGCAGCAGAAACCAGCCGTGCCCAGCACAGGGCAGCCCCAACCTCTTCTGATAGAAGCTACCCTACAGACCCCTGCAGCCAGCAACTGGACATGGACATCCAATTGACCTTCAGTAGTGGGAAAAAGAAGGAACATTATGACCCTAGTTTGTGTCCTGATACAACCATTGTCAGAAGGACAATGGATAATAGTATGTTGCCTCTTTGTTTTCAATAATCTCCACTTCTCATTTTATGGAATTTGTAGTGATGCAGGGGCAATAAAGTATCTTTTTCGCTGCTCTTTTACAGCTCACAGGGACTATGGGTAGGGATGATATTTGCCTGTGGAGGAAGCAGGAGAGTCAATTTTGAGCCTGCTAGATGATGCAGTATGCCTCTCACAGGCTTATTAGATGTTTCTCCATTCTGTAAAGCCTGCACTAGATCTGCTTTCTTCATCTCCAGGCACTCACTCAGCTTCAGTAACATGTCCATTTTCTCCACAACAATTGCTTGTTGCTGAACCGACTGACTGTTCTGAAAAATGTGTGCTTGCCTGCTATTACCTTCATTGGCACAGTGAAGATTTCCTAGAAATGTGAAGCATCTTCTGGGCTTTCAGAGATATTTCAGGGTTATTCTCAGTGTACCATCTGAAGCTCTTTAGGGAAACATCCAAATTCAGAGCAGCTGTGGAGCAATCCTGCTTACTTATGTTTCTGCAGTGCTGCTATGTCATTAGTACCAATCCTCTTCTGTTGCTTTTGTCATCCTATCATGTGTTAGGGATGGAGACAGGATGTTTTTTTCTGGATTCTGGAGTTTTTTCTTTATCACAGGGACTCTCTGCTGTTCAGTGTTCTGATTTCTTGTCCCTCTCTTACTTTCTGCTTCCATCAGAAAGCATCGAAAAACAGCCTTTCTGATGGACCTGTTTCAATAAATCACAGACTCACAGAATCACAGGTTGGAAGGGACCTCAGGGATCATCTAGTCCAACCTTTTTTGGATGAGCAGAGTCTAAACAAGATGTCCCAGCATCCTGTCCAGACGACTCTTGAAGGTGTCCAACGTGGCCAAGTCAACCACTTCCCTGGGGAGATTATTCCAATGTGACTGTCCTCACTGTGAAAAATTTTCCTCTCATGTCCAATCAGAATCTCCCCAAGAGCAACTTGGGTCCATTCCCCCTTGTCCTCTCCATGTGACTCCATGTAAAAAGGGAGTCTCCATCTTCTTTGTAGCTACCCCTTAAGTACTGGTACACAGTGATGAGATCCCCTCTAAGCCTCCTTTTCTCAAGGCTGAACAAACCCAGCTCTCCTGCTCTATCCTCGTATGGCAGGCTTCCCAGTCCTTTGGTCATCTTGGTGGTCCTTCTCTGGACCCCTTCCAGCCTGTCCACATCCTTTTTGTATAGCGGGGACCAGAACTGTACACAGTACTCCAGGTGTGGCCTGACAAGCGCTGGAGATGTCGTCAAATGGTTGATTAAATATATCCCTTAAAATCTCATTTAACTGCATCTGACTAGTCCAAACTGACTGTATGCATTAGTAATAACAACTTCCAGTTATGTATTTAGGTATTAAGGAAAAGAAGAACATTTCTCTTTGTTTTGTTTGATTCAACTAACTTTCCTATGTTGTCCTAGAAAATAATCTATAGAATGATTAACAGTGGTTGTCCACATATGCTATGATTATGTTGCCTCTATGATGTGTCTTTATAATGCCCTGGCAGCACTATTTCTTGGGGTCATTCCCTGCTTAACCTTAGGCAATGTGGTTTAATTGTATTAGCAACACAAGTGCCCCACTGTACCCTAGAACTCTCTATGTAGGAGGTGAACAAGGAACCTACAGAGTACAGCTAAGGCATCACTGCCCTATGTTATAATCCAGCTGAAAGAGTTCTCTAGCCACACTGTTGTGTGAAAAACTGAAGTATTTATGTAATTTTTCTTGGAGCTAAAATGTGAGCCAGGCAGTCATCAGCAACTATGAAATACATTCCACACCTACTTTGATGTAAATGGGGAGTATTATAGGTAAAAACAGGTATAAATGAGAAGAAAACCAGCCAGAAATATTTTTGTTATCATCTCAATATAACTGATCAGGGGCTGGGGAGGGCAGAGGAAGGGAAAAGGGTGGAGGAAGGGAAAAGGGACTGGGTTTGCCCCCAAATATCTATTAAATAATACACTTTACTGAAGTGTAGGTAATACAGTCTTGAAAGATCACATGTCTAAATTCATGAACAAAGGTCTAGAAACTCATCCTTTATATTCCTCCCAATGGAGGCTTAATAATCTGCTTCTGCAAGAACATTATACAAAAGAAAACTGAGATGTGTTTGGAAGCAAACACGATGGAGGAAATGTCTCTCTCATTGTTATGAGAAGCCATGAAAACCATACTGAAAAGCTATAAAATATTGTATTCAAATCACAGGAGAAAAGAAAACGTCAAAACAAAGTAAATTAGGAAAGAAACTAAAACCAGGAACCGAGAGGTACTTTGACTCTTCCAGTACAAAGTAGCCGGAAAATGCTCTAATTCACAATTACCATTCAACACACACAGAAAGAAACCCTTACATTTTTATATCTAAAACAAAATGCTATTTTTAAACCAATGGTGAAGAGTAAGCTTGGAGAAGTGCTTGACTCATCAGACATCTTCAGCCTGGTTATTGTTGTGTATCTTAAAATACCAGCAGTGTAACCATAATTACTAAATTTCAGGAAATGATGAAAGAATGCTGCAATTTTTGAGAGGAACTTGATGTAACTAAACACAATCCAGAGAAGTTCATGATGGCTGGGCCAAGCATTTAAAGTTGTCGATTCTTCCAAAACCTGAGTTGTTTAAAACCCCACTGTGGCCAGATTAGTGTGAGCCATCCATTAAAAACACCGAACAGTGAAAGGTTTGGGATCTGGATAGACTTAAGTATACTTATTTAAAAAGTGTCAATTAATCCTTCCTTCAGAGCAAATTTAAAGGTGACTAGATAAGTTATGAATTTCCAGCTGTTATGTTTTCTATGCTGCAAGAGCAAAACGTATTTTTTTCTCTTTGTCACTTTTATTTTAAGTGAAGGAAATCTACAAGGAGCAAATATAAATTTCTGTTTGATAGAGAGTTGAAAAAGAGAGACAGGAAAAGCACTAGCACTCTAATTGCTTTCTTTAAAGGATTCGCAAACTGTGCTTACAACAGACAGTAGTGGGAGCAGAACAGGTTTCTTTATGTGAAAAGTACAGTCTATTTATCCCCAGCAAAGGGACAGGGGGAGGATACAGAATCATCCAAAAACAACAGATGGGAGATGTACTAAAGCGCCTATTTCCTGTGCTGTTTCTTATCCACCCATAAATGATCAAGTACCTTTTATATCCTATCACATCATCTCAATAGACCTTTCCCCAACACAGTTTGCAGACCTCTCCCTGCTGTTCTCTACCACTTAATGAGTGACCTTAGACCTCCCTAGATACATCCTGCTCTGTCCTGTGACCTAAGGCTATTAATCTGGGACTTTTGCTATCCCACGTTTAGAGGTCATCCCCCTCCTCCTGTGAGTGGTGAAAGCATTTCACCATTCACCTGTCAAAAACATTCTTCTTCAGAAGATGATACTGCCAAATGAAGTACCAAAGGCTTTGTTAGCAATTGAAGATAGCGCATATCCATTTTTATGAAAGCTTGTAACACTACAAATTAGCTGTACTTGTCTTCATACTACTCATTTATCTTGCTTTAGGTCATTATATATGTTCTGCTATTACACTATAGTTGGAGCTCTGTTATCCTGATATTCTTCTTGGATAGTCTTAAGCAGATAAATACAACTTCTAGCAGAAGAGAAGCATTATATTTCCAGTTGTTGACAGTACTGTTAAACTAGCAGAAATGTGCTACAGTGCTAGTATTAATGACTGCCTTCAGGTTTGCCCTCAGTTTGTGGGTAAAGATAGGTGCTGCAAAAGCTGACTGACACACTAGCCACTTGTTTTTTATGTTAAATGGAAAAGGTTATTTTATGAGATAGGTGCAGGTACTGTGGAGAAACAGCTGTGGGAGACACAAAAAGGTTTGCCCAGTGGCAGCTTAAACTGATCTCCATGCTGCCTGCCAGGGTGTCCCCCTCCTTCCATCAGCCCTTCTTGGGCCAGCTCCAGCTGAGCTGATGTAGAATGCTGAATCAGCAGAAAACACTTGCCTTTACTGTAGGCTTTGTTTTGTGCTGACTTACAGTGTTGAATGCAGGGCCTGGCAGGCACTGGAGCCAGCACAAGGAAGAGACTGGAACGCATAGCCAGGGACTGCAAGATGAAAAGATGCTAGAGCAACCAGTAATTAGATTGGCTTGCAAGCCACGAAAATTACAGCCTATACTGCATCTAAAAACAGTCAGCAATTAAACTGTGTGTCCTGCATGTCCAGTATATCACTGCACTGACTAGTGTAAGATGTGAATGTGTCAGAAACAAAGTATTAATTTGAAACAACCAAAAGAAGATGAGAAAACCAGGGAAATATCTGCACCTGAAAAAAAGCTCTTAGAAAACTAGTCTGACTGGAAAGGCATATAAGGATATTTTAAGATATAAAGCCTGCTCTTGTTTTCCTGGTTGTGCTCAGGTAAACAGAACTGATGTATGTTCTTAATCAACATAAACTAAGCAAAAACTATACTTCTATCTGGCACCAATATCATCTTCTGTTGGAAATATGCCAAACAGCATCTATATGACCAGACTAGGGGTAATAAACCACAATACTATCTGCACAATATTGATCAAAATATCTACTCAGTGAAACCATTTAACTGTGTTGTTTTTATTAAATTTAGTCTTCCAAGGTGCTTAAAATATCCGTGTGCTGAGGATGGGTGTGGCTTATTTACAGTGTATATATGAGGTTGGACAGGAGCAACCCTTCATTTCCTATGTGCTGGTGAGAGCCTGTCCCTTACCTCTTACATCTTCACTACTGACTAAACAGTTTCTCACCTCTGACTTCATGAATTTAAATGGTTCACACACCTCCTATAACTGCTGCAATGATAGTGCCATGCTGGAATGCTCTGGTTTTGTACTACACGAACTCAGCTCATGTTTGGTCCCTCCATTTCTGGTTTCCTTGTGAATTGCTGGTTATAATAAGGCTTATTTAAACCTTCATTTCCTGGCAGCATAGACACGACACATCCTTCTTTGAAAGAACACATTGTCTTATTGTAGCAGATCAGCTTCTCAGTGTCAGGATCACTTATTTACAGGGACTCCCAGTCATAAAGAGAGATAAACAAATCAACAGAAGCAGATTAACTGTCCCTAGTTTATATATTATTACTCCATAAATATAGGATAATACATTTATCTGTTTAATACACCTTTATAAACTTGAGTAGAGCTTGTGATGTTGTTTTCTTTTCCAGGCTATGATATAATTTTCTATAAGATGGAAAACACACCAAACCAAACCAAACCCCTGGTAAGCCAACTGTAGCTTTAAACCCTACTGCTTTAATTACCAAACAACACTGTCTGCCTCAGCAGAAAAATCAATACACTTCAACTAAATATCAATATTTTTATTAGAATTTTTTTTAAACAAAGCAAAATGCTGTGCACTGATGATCTAAGAATGGCTGAAAAGGGCAAAAGAAACAAAAACATCAGAACAATAAAAGCACTTGATTTTTGGGGATGAAAGTAAAGAAAATCTTTTCTAAATGTGCTCCAGATAATGTACTTTGCAGAGTCAGTCTTGCCCTTTCAGGCTTTATCATTAATTATTCAACAGGGCAGTAAAGAAAGCTCCAAGAAATATGATGGTTTGCTGTTTATGCAAAATTCAGAGTCAAGGTTTCTTTGCAATCCCTTTTTCAGGCAGTACCAGCCAAGTTGCCAGGATTCATTTCTAGACTCACACAGCATTTAGCAGAAGCTAGATAACAGCTGAAGTAATGAAGTGGAACTGGTCAGGCACGATTCCTGGATTTTTTCGCAGGGAAGACTTCCTGATAAATTTGCCAGTCCTTTCTTTTTACAAAGTCAGCAGTCTTACTCTTCCAGAGCTGTGGATACTTCTTGTGAAAAAGACTTTGTACACATATTGCTGATTTAGACACACTTGGCCTTTAGTAGTCCAGTTTGCATGCTAACCTGGACACAGCTCTGAACACTGAACTTTCTGTGTCGCAGGTAGGCATCTCACAGCCTCCCTAGAAAGGCAGCTGCTGAAAGCACAGTAGGGAAAGAATGAATGTCACATTTTAAAAAAACAGAGAACAGGTCTGGAAGAGGGAACTACTGTGTGGCAGGGCCTCCAAGCTCTGTCCACAGACATGTCGTATGAGAGAATGTTGCCTGCCAGGACTGGATGTTTTCCGTCCTGAAATCACATGATATTAAAAGCTGTTCTTCACCGTACAGGCTTGCCTAATTTAATTCATTACTTACTAATTTTGCTAGCTGTTGGTAGTTTGATTACACATGTTTTTTTCAGTTGGCCATCTACCCTGAAGATGACTGAGAGAAGATATTAGTGTTCCACATAATCAAGAGCATATATTAGACTACTGGTTTTCAGGATTAATTTCCACAATTGAAAAATTATTTTTTTGAAATATAGATTCCTTCAAATATTAAAATCTGATGGATTGAAAGAGTATCTTCTGAATTTTAAAAATTTCAATATTGCAAGAATATCAACAAACATTGAAAAAAGTAATTTGTATTTTATAGCTGCAGAAGTTCATGTGGTGGAAAAACACTATATTTTCAATAATAAAAAGCGCATTAGAAACTATATAAGAACATCAAGAGTCTTGTGCTCATGACTGAACCTATCTTCTTTATTCATTATCAATGCGTACAGCATCACACAAAACAGTTATGATATTCCCTTTGCACGCGGAAAATTATGCAACAATAAAATTCAGCTAAGTAGCTATTTTCATAATCGTGTCTAAAAGGTTCTTTTTTACTATTAACTTCCTTCATATTTAATTGCCTTACCAAGAATCCAAGACAAAATAATTTCTGAATTTCTCCTTACAAGATATCTCAAGAGAAAACAATTCCTGAAATTCTCCTGCAGTAGCAGCAATTGCATCCAGCAGGCACACCAAGTGATCAGGGAACTGCAAAATCCTACAAATGCTTTCAAGACAGGAAGGATCCAGTTTGATTTTGATTTGTGCCCACTGATTAGAGGCTAACACTAACACCGGTTAGTGTTTTACATCAGCAAGCCAACATTATTCAGTGTTTCCATTTATTAATAAAAACTCCCCATGTTTTAATGAACTAGTTCTTCAGAGAGAAAAGAGATTAAGTGAAACACTCTTTGCCAACTAAGGTTAATAAAAACTCTCAGAACTGAGTGGGATGACTTTTACCATGGCACCTAAATTAGACTTATCAGACACATCAAAACTCACATTTGATAAACTGGATTGAAACCAGACCATGTTTTCCTGGAGAAAAACAAGAGAAGGAGTAAGATGGGAAAGGAAAAGATTAGACAAGTGTAACCTCACAAATATTTGTGCTGGCAAATTTTGTATGCCATGTGATTTTTTTGTAGCAGCTGTCTTTCTATAAAATCTCAACATCGACATCACAGCCCTGCTAAAGGTCACATGGAAAATTAGGCTTGTGCTTAAAACTGGTGGCATTAAAACCTGAGTAATATTTTTTTGTCCTGGGTATGTACTGGATAGATAGGTATAGGTGTGTACTGTGTCAATATTTCCAAGTATTGTGTATGCAACATCTACAGATTTTAGGAAGCTTATGCTTTTGTTTTATTTCTAGAAGTCACAGCTTTTTGATTCTTGGATCATCTAGCTGTCAGTCCTTTCCTCCCTCTCTAAGCATAAATAGTAGTTAAATTTGGAAAGTTAAGCTTTTTCTGCCTGAAAAACATACTTTTCATTGGAGATTAAATAATTTTTATTGATTCCAGTGGAACAAAGGTTTAATTTTCATTTTCAGAATCCTCTTTTGACATTGCACATATTAAGTGGCACGACAGCACTTAATTCTCACCTGGTGATGGAGGTGGGGGTAAAGAGGAATTGTGAAAAAGAAACAGCTAAAGATGTTAAGATATCCCAATGCTCAATAAATATTGCAGACTGAAGTCAGATATGAGTGTCTGTTTAATCAGCAAGTAGCTAAAAGGAAAATCGAAGATAAACTATAGGGAAATTAAATTAATTCTTTGTATCAGTCTTCAATCTTAAGGGTAAGGAAATTCTTGTTCAGAAGTTATTTTTTGTGAGAAATCAAGGTGAAATGTGAGCAAGAGATAGAAGTTTCTACTCAAGAGTTGTTAGCTGAGCACAGAAAGCAAAATAGCAGTAAATCACTAGGGCCCAATGGTCTTCATCCACTCAGAGCACTGAGCAATTAAGCAAAGCAGCTAAAGAAAACAATAAACAAAACAACTGTAAAGACTGGAAGGTGGCCAGTGCTGTGTTCATTTTCTTTAAGAAAGTATTTAAATATGATTGGAGAACTGTAAGACAAGGAATTTCGTTAAAGTTTTGAGGCAATAGCTCTGATTTAAGATTAAAAACTTATGAAAGGATCCTACCTCTGGCCGTGGCCACTGCACATTGCTGAGGAACCATTCTGACACACTTCTTAGCTCTCTTCTTCCTCAGCCTGGGAGCCCTAAGATACTGATGTGAGATATATGTGTTGAACAATGTGAGGGAGAAGAATTTTTCAGAACTTGCTTGTAGAGGAAAGTGACTTTTTTTTAACAGGCATCTTTTCAAAAGTGCCTGCTTTTCCTTCCACATAGCTCCCTCAGTGCTAAGCTACTGGTCAGGACCTCAGAGATCAGGCCAGATGTCTGCATCTGGGGACCAAGCTTCTGGGGTGGACAGGAGAGTGCAATATGGTGCAAATGGCTGGATGTGAGGCAGGAGCTGATGGTCTGAGCCTTTCATTTGGTGCGAGGGACCTCATCAGTCTGCACAGAGAGGAAGGTAAGAAGTCGCCCAGGGGACACACCGCATGCAATCGCTCTTGGGCCTGCTGGCAGGTCCTCAAACAGGCCCTGGCTGAAGTAGTTGGCCATGGCAGGAGAAACTTTAGGACCGGGAAGAGAATATTTGTGCCTCCCTTGCTAGAGGGAATTTTGAATTGAAGCAGCTCAGCAGCTTCAAAGGGGTTGGCATCAGAACCTGCAGGTGTTCCTGGCTCCTTGATGTTGCAGTGAAGGACTGTAGTGGCCTCTGGAGCAGAGCAGAACAGGGAGGGTGCAGCCACTTCTCCTGATGGCCTTTGCTGTGCCCTGTTGTGTCTAAGCCTAAAACCTCAACCCAAATGAATAAACAAAATAATGGGCCTGTGAAACACCCACAGGTTCTCTGCAGCACTTAAAGCTTGAGACCAGCTTACTGATATCACTTGCTAGCCCTCTGCAGACAGCCTGGACATAGTTGTGTCACTGAGGGTGGGAATCCCAAAGTGAGAGGCTACAGCTTGTCACAGTTTGAAAACTAGCCCTGGCAAAAGGTCACCCACTGGCAGCTCAGGACATCCGAATAGAATGGGGCTCTGAGATGTCCCAGTGCTGCAACCTTTCCTGAGCCCAATATTATATTAGAAGAGCTGCAGGGGTCAGTCCTAGCTCTTCTAATATTTAATGCAGATCTGAATATGACTAATTCCCTGCATCAAAGAAAGCCTGACTGAAAAAGAGACTTATGGATTTTAGGACAACAGGGATAAGAGACCTTTGCTGCCAAGTGGGTTAAAACAGGCTGTTTACATAGGACTTGTCAGGATAGTAAAATTATGAGCTTAGAAATGAAAGAAAGCAGAGGGACTAGAAAGTAAGGGTCTGTCTCTTTAGTTCAGAGTACCAAAGAAGAACAGATCAGACCTTTGCTTTTTGTTATTGTTTCACCCCTTCCTCTGTCCCTCTAACCCCAAGAAAACTTTCACTGAAATCAATAGCAATATAGCTCTAGGTAACCTAAACGAGCAGGATTGCAAGATTTGGCTTCCACTTCTCATTTATTTACACATGTATTTTTAGGTAAGAGCCAGGCAAATCACATGGAAAATATTAGTGCTTAAACTGGAATCAGGTCATTTGTTCCTAAATTGCATCTTGTCCTGAGTCTATTAGTACAAAAACATTCTGCTACCTTTTTTTTTTTTTAAATTCATAGTTTACCTTCCTTTTATTCAGTTCTTTTAACTTCAAGGAGTTCCCTTGATCTGAGCATATTTTTGCTTCATTATAATTTTTATTGCCCTCTTAGTGTGGTTTTAATCTATAAAATATTTTCAGAGTATATTCAAGATTTCCTTCTTGTCAGTTTAGTTCTGTTTCAGCACACTTAGGAATTAGCTTGCCATTACCATAACCTGACCCAAACTATTCCACAGTTTCCCTAGTCCTAAAGAGCCTCCTTTAGGTGCTTCTGGGATTATCATGGTAGTGGCCTAAACTTCATTAGTTTAGGTCCAAATTTTGCATCAATAGATAAGTATGGCAAGATATCAATAGGATAGGATCATACTTCTTGAGCTTTCTCTGTTCAATGTGAGAAATTAGATATTATCTGAAAGATGGCTCAAAAGCATTCTCTGAATATACAAGTAAGATTTATGATAAAGAATGAACCATGTCACCTGTCTTCACTTTCCCTAAAAAAAAAAAAAATCTCATCTGGGTGTCATTTCCTTTAGTTTTTCATGCAGGTACATTTCATTCTTGTATTTTTTCCTTTTCCAATCCTCATTTATTCTTAGGGACTCTCTATTCACTTTTAACACCTTATGCATGGGACTACAGTGCATCTGCTGTAGGCAGATGCAAGCCTGCTCTACACAGAGACAATGAGTTTACTTTGCTTAAACTCTGAGTTGGTACCAACTTATTCTGTATGTCCTAGCAGGAGACTGACTCAGAGGTAATGAGCCCTGATGAAAACCTACTTGGTGCTTACTTACTGTAGGGACGTGTTTTTTAGAAACAAACTTCTGATTACCAGTAATTTGCCACATGCAGGACTGGGAGATCTGTGTTTTGCTGAAAGAATAGCAACAGCAGCACCTTGTTTTGATACCCAGATGTTCTAGGCTTAGTCTCCAGCTGCACATCTTATTATACTCAAACCTTAAAGATATTTTTAAGTCAGAGCACAAAGTAGATCTGGACACAAAGAAATGTGTTGACTTAACTAAACCCTTCCTGCAGGATTCTTTTAAACCATTTTCTGTGATTTGATATTCCACCACAAGTCTTTGCAAATTGTATATGTACCCATCTTGTTATGATCTCTTATGGCCTTCTTCTACCTGAGGGAATATATGAAAAGATTAATGTCTCCTGAGAAGAAATACTGTCAAAGTTTCTCCTTTTGTACTAGTGGTTAAGTATCCACATCATATAGACTTCAAAAATTACATACTTCATGTGTTTAAATAAAACACAATGCAATGAGTTAATCAATTCTTTTGACACCAAAATCGCACTTGCCCTTTCCAGAAAAAATGCACCAGGAAAAATTTTCTATGGCTTTTGGTCTACCATTGCCTTGCAAAAATAGCGACATCTTTATGCATATTGCAGGAAGAAATGGGAGAATTCAAGACAGAATGTCATCAAGTCTTGTTGTGTGAAAGGCTGCACTCACTAGTAGGAGTGGTTAAAGCTAAAACACCAGAATAACAAAACCTGCTCTTATCCCTTTATAGATGACAGGTTTTTAAGAGTCCATAAACAGACCTTCCTGGTCCAGATAAATATAGAATCATAGAATAACAGAATAGCCTGGGTTAGAGAAGACCTTTAAAGGTCATCTAGTCCAGTCTCCCCAAAATGAGCTAGACCAGGTTGCTCAGAGCCCCATCCAACATGACATTGAACATTTCCAGGCATGGGGCATCCACCACCCCTGAAGGCAACCTGTTCCAGTGTCTCACCACCTTCCTCATAAAAGATTTCATCCTTATATCTAGTCTAACTCTACCCTCTTTTAGTTTAAAACCATTACCCCTTGTCGTATCGCAATAAGCCCTACTAAAATTCTGTGCTCATCTTTCTTCTAAGTCCTCTTTAAATATTGGTTGTGGTTTAGCCCCAGCCAGCAACTCAGCCCCACACAGCCACTCGCTCACTCCCCCACCGGTGGGATGGGGGAGAGAATCAGAAAGGTAAAAGTGAGAAAGATCATGGGTTGAGATAAGAACAGCTTAATAATTAAAATAAAAAAATAACAACAATAATAATGCATTGAAAAGGAGAATCATGAGAGAGGCAAAACCCAGGTGGAAGGAGGAATGAACAACCAAAACCAATGACATGTGACACAATTGCTCACCACATGCTGACCCCACATCACCAGTCCCCAAGCTGCAACCACTCTCCCACACACCTACTCCCCGGTTAATATACTGGTCATGGCATAACATGGTATGGAATGAATATCCCATTGGCCAGTTTGGGTCAGCTGACTTGGCTGTGGCCTCTCCCCTACCCTCCCAGCTTCTTACCCACATGGCAGAACATGGGAAGCTGGAAAGGTCCCTGACTACTATAAGCACTACTTAGAGACACTGAGCCGCTACTTAACAGCGACTAAAGTATCAATGAGCCATCAGCACTATACCAGCCAGAGTGAAAAGAATTAACTCTATCCCAGCCAAAAGCAACACAGTATTGAAAGGCCACAATAAGTTCTCCCAAGAGCGTTCTCTTCTCCAGGCTGAACAACCTCAATTTTCTCAGCCTTTCTTTCTAGAAGAGGTTCCATCTCTCAGATAATTTCTGTGGCTCTCCTCTGGACCTGCTCCAACAATTCCATGTCCTTCTTGTGTTGAGGGCTCCAGAGCTAGACACAGCACTCTAGGTGGGGTCTCACCAGAGCAGAGTAGAGGGGCAGAATCACCTCCCTTGACCTGCTGGCCACACTTCTTTTGATGCAGCCTAGGAGACAGTTGGCCTTCAGGGCAGCAAGCACACATTGTTGGCTCATGTCCAACTTTTCATCCACAGGTATCCCAAGTCTTTCTCTCCAGGGCTGCTCTCAATCCCTTATCCCTCAGCCTGTATTTATACTATGGGTTGCCCTGACCCATGTGCAGGTCCTTGTACCTGACCTTGTTGAACCTCATGAGGTTCACCTGGGCCCACTTGTCGATCTTGTCCAGGTCCCTCTGGATGGCATCCCATCCCTCAGGCATGTCGACTGCACCACTCAGCTTGGTGTTGTCATCTGCAAACTTGCTGAGGGTGAAGTTATCTCATGCTAGATGTATTTGATGTTTGGCAATCTGCAATTCAGAACAGAGTCCTTAAGCTTTTGTAGAAGTTTTGCTCAGAAAATTCCCTAGCAACAAAGACATGTGGCATTTCAATAACTTCCTGCAGATAATGGAAGCTGTTGGTTCACATAGCAATATTATCCCTAAGGAGGACGGACTCAAATCCTGTCTTGTCTTAACACATTAAATGTTCCCACAGGGCACTTGACCTCTGTTACTATGAAACCTGCAGGCAAAAGCTAAAGATATTTTTCCTCTTTCTTCCCAATACAGCTAGTGAAAAAAAGAGAAATCAGTGCCCATACAGGCTTCTAGTTTTCTCAGGTTGAATAATCTGAGGTTTATCTCTAACATCATTAAATGCAGGTGTGAACCCACTTTCAACCCCAAACTTAGGCTAATTCTCTCATACTCTCAAAGTGCAGTGAATGGAAGTTAAGCTGATAAATGCCATAGTGTAAATCCAAACTGTTATGTTTTACAGTGTACGGACAAGGCTGAGTCTGCTCCACCTCTGATTGCCAGCAGATATCCTCCCGTGGCTAAATAAAATGAGAAACTATCATTGAGAGATAGCCGAAAAGTAGATGGAATATGTGGATGTGCCCATTTGGGCAAATTTTAGTATATTCTTTCAAGCATGTTCCTTATCTTATAGGCTATGGCTACACTAGTTAATAAAAAAGCATAAAGGCACAGGAACAGGCATTGCCATAAAACTTTTAAATTGTTAGCATGGTCCCTGGCATAATTTTGACTCATGTCAATGAGTACTTTTGCAGGCACTACCCAAGTACATTTTGGAGGTTAGTATGAGCTAGAAACCACTCCTGATGGGCTGTTTGAGTGAAACCTTTCTGGTTTGTGCAGTAGAAGAGTTTAACTGTGGAGACATGAACTCTGCTGAGCTAGAGATGAGTCCCTGCCTTGTATTATTTACTTTTCTATAGAGGTAACCATAGCAGTCATAGTGGTTACAAGGTTATGCAAACTTCTTATATTAAAGAAAGGCTCTAGCTAAAACATTTTGTTTGTGACTAGGTAATATATTTGTAATTATTCACCCATGGAAAGACTCTTGTAAGCAGTATTTATTTTTTCAGCTAAACCTGGGATGAACACAAAACCACATAAAATAAAGACAAAAAGAGTTTTCCTTTCAGCTGCCATTAAAAAACCTGGAAGACCTGGTCCTGCCCTCTGCATTGCACTGCAGATATTCTGTTCCAGGACTTTGTGAGTCTAACAAGATATTTAAGGTCATATCTCCTAGTTCTGTTTACTATGGCTGCTTTTCTTTCCCTGATTACTGCAAATGACTGCTTTTGCTAAAAAAGCCTCTCACTGACAATCATACTGCAGAGAATCTTTTAAGTGGCAAGAGGCAAATCTCAGTAGTGAGTCAGCCAATCAGTCAATCAAGAAAATAGGGAAGATTGGCCATGCAGCAATCTCATGCATACATATTCCCCCTTGCATTGCCTATCAGTGTCAAATTCAAAATGCAGGTGCATAAATGCTCTTTGATGGCTGCACAGACAGTCATTCTTACATACTTCAACCAGTTGATAGGTATGCTCAGTAGCATGAATCACTATTCAGATTTCCTTCTCACCAGGGGAAGTATTTTGTTTTCAGACTTTCTTTTCCTTCGTGACCAATGTTTTTGAAAGAAAATAAGATAAATGGATGAATGGCATGGGGATTCTGACCTACTGGAATGACAAATTAGTTTAAATGTCCTTTTTCTCATTCAATCTCCCTCCTTAGTCACCTATCATTCAATTCTTCTCCATGGACAGAGGCCTTAAGTATAACGCACCTCTAGTCACTGACAGCTGACGTTCAGTGTGACAATGTAAATGCTCACTGTCTCCAGTTCTAAGCTCCCCACCTAGGTAGTTACATCAGAAGTCTTGATTTCCTAGACTTCATGAGGAGATGGGTTTTTCCAAAAGTCATTTCAAGGCCTATGTATCTGGCTGCTGTTTTGAATAGCTGTGTGGAAGTGCCTGTTTCTCTGCGTTGTTTATGTTGTAGGCTGAAGTGACTGATTTCATAGTTTAGCCATTTAATTTAGGAGCCTGAAATTAAGTATGGGAGTACATCTTTTTTAGTGTTCCAAAACTGTTGAAGACAGTCTAAACTGCTGTTGTGACACAACCTTACCCCTTGAATCACTTGTGCTCTCTTTCCTCATCTTCCCTGACATTGGAGCATACCTGAAACTGATGAACCATTTCAGGGTGCTAGCATCATGTAAAATTAGCTTTGTGAAAAAACGTCTGTTATTTTAGCTCCATCAGCTGTCTCACTTCAGCTGTGGAGCAATTGTCAATGCAGAGAGAAAGAATGAAATGGGAAGGAGTGTGGGACTCCAGTCTAAATCAGAAATAATTTAGATTAGCTTATAAATTGTTTTGAAACAGCACCATGAAGTCAAAATCCTGAAGAACAACGTAATATAGTCAAGCTCAAAGATGCAAAATAAATCCATAATGCACCTGTTTTCCTGAATAGATTCACAATGCTAACTCAGGCAACTATGCTTCCTGGCTAAAGATGCCAATCGTCTACATAAGAGGTGGCAATGGGGCTCCACCAGGGAGTGGAAGAACTGAGTGAAGTCCAGACCCTTAGCAGCTGCCTGATGTTGAGGTGTAACATGCCCTCATAGTATCTTGGAAAGAACTATCCACCATCCCTGTTTTGGGGGTTGGGCCATTGCGTGTCTTGTGGAAAAATATTCTTGGGCCCAGACAAAAAGAAAAAGTGCAACAAGGAGCTATGTTCCAGAACATATCTCCATGCACATAAAGAAACAGACTCATGTTTCTCTGTGTTAGTTCTGAGGCTGGCTACATGAAGCTCTTCTGACCTGTAAGCCACAAAGAGGATTTGCTGTGGCACTATGCCTGACCTGGTAAGCCCATGGCTTGTTAGCTTTGGCACAGTACCAGCCCACTGTGGCTAACCAGTTTCTGGTTCTGACCAACTCAAGGTCTGAGCAGAACAACAGTAGGTCTGTCAGAACATGTCTGCTTACGTTAGGTGTCATGGCATTTGATTAAGTGGTGAAAGTTCTTCAATGCTGCTCTTTGGACTGTAATTATGAACATCAGATGGTTACAGACAGAGAGTTAAGGAAGGTTGGACCAAAACGCAGGGACTCATCTTTCCAGTTGAAAACTTGACTTTCCCTTCTACTTCTCCTCAACAGTCTTATTATAACTAGATAGCCTAATCTGGGATCCAGGTGAAATAAGAGAATGGAAAACTGCTTCAGTCCTGTAAATGAAGCCCCTATACACCAGGAATGAAAGAGTTATTGAGACTGAATAGCAGCCAAGGGAAACTTCAGAGTATAAAGTGTAGGAGACAAAGAAATGGCTCTGTTCCTTTCCAATTCACTTTTGCTTGCTATCTTTCTGTCCCCATGAGACTCCTGAACTCCCACCTCAACAGAAAATCATCTTCATTTGCCCAGTGGAGCACACAGTTTCCTGGGCCATAAGACGTGCTAGTTCAAACCTACAGCAGCTAAGGCATAGGGCATTTAACACTAAGTTTTCCACTTCCTAGCTAATCATGAAGACTGCCTTTACGTCAGTATTATGCCTGCCATGTTAACTGTATACCTCAGTAAGTCTAATTGTTTGGTGTCTAGGATTTAGATGGTTGTCAGCCTAAATCTGGAGTGCAGAAGAGCTATAAGTAGAGATCAATACCTACTTCTCCAGAAAAGGTACTTCTGAATCTGATTATGTATCTAAAATTAGGTTCTTTCAGAAGATACAGGTTAAGCAATAAGATAACCGTTGGCTTTAGGCACCTGAAGGGTTAGACAAAGTTTGACATCCAATGAACTGCTGTTGTGGATCTTAAGGGCTTTGAGGCACTTAAATACACAAGACAGACGATGCAAGCTTTAACCTCTCTATTAACTAAGGAGAGGGATTTTCTTCACCATTTTCTCTTCATGCAATTTGCATCCTACAGGGTGTACAGGTCTCTCTCCTTCAGAATTAAGGAAGGGTGACACTTACTTTTCAGCACTCAGAAAAGCTCTCAAACTGGTATTTATAGGCATTATCCTTGAACGTGAAGGTTATTAGTTCATAGCACTTTCTTCTGACTTAAGGTTGAGAAGTTGTTTTACATTTTCTAGGTAGGTATCTACTGAATCAGGCTGGTATTACGTGGCCTCTGTGCTTTGAATTGGACACAGTGCAATTTTAGACACAGAGTCTCAAGAGGGTGTTTAGTAACTGGAGGCACAGAGCTGCCAAGCTCTGTAACAAAAGCAACCACAGGTGAGAGATAGAGATGGAGTGCCAATCCAACTGCATCACTCCTGGTCATGTACAGAAATGCAGCTGCAGGCATTTGAAAGAAATCTTTCCAGGAAACATAAGCAGCTAGTGCTTTTAAGCAGGTTAGAAGTAGGGTGAGGGGAGTTTTTGGAAAGCTCTTCTGATCTGAGGTTCTTATATTCCATTTAAGGTGTTTATGAAGTATTTTCATAGTCACCTTCAGGCCTTCTGAAAAATTTTCTTCAACTTTTGGCTCCTTTGTTGGAAATAAAAATTATTTTTTTGTCATCTTGGCATACCCAAATATTTTGCTTTTCCCTGAGATACATACTTTGTGCTGGTAATGTTTTGGCTCATTTTCTATTGTGTCTTCTGTAAAATACCATTATTAAATGTATTCTCTTTATTTTAGAACTTGCATAAGTGTAAACTCATTATGTATTTGTTCCATTTAAAACTCTTCAGCTTTGATCCTTTTATTCTATACTGTTTGCTGGTCCAAATGATTTGGAGACATGGAAATGAAAACAATGGAGTTTTATCTTCCTCTAAATCATTTAGGTGCACACTTAATGCATCAGTCTCAACTCTTTCCCTCTTTTTAATATATTCCACTAAATGTTGAAAGACATTTAAAAAAAAAAAGGGGCTTTGATTGCATGGTTAAAGACAGGACATGGACATGGGAGAGTTGTATATTCATCTTTACCTTAGCATATCTAGACTTTGCAGTGATTCACTGTAGGCCTTTAGATTATCTACGATCAGTTTGAATTGGGATAGAAACCACCATTTGAAGGCCTGATTTGAAGGAAAGTGTGTCAAGGATATTTCAGTTTCAGTTTCATTTATTTTACCAAGCTTTTAGTATGCCATTTTTTGGAAAAAATTTACCTTTTCTAAGTGTGTTTATCAGTTGAACCACAGACAGACTTTCCATTTCTTAGACAGAAATGTAATTAGTGTTCACCACAACCGTAGGTGGAGATATATTAACTGAATACTTCATTTGAAATAAGCAGTTATACGGATACTATGAAGAGTAACTTGGACTTACATGCTACCAAATGTTATGGCCCCTGGCCCTGTTCCAGCACACGAGGAGTCCCATTACCTCCCAGCCCTGTTCTTTAGCTATTCCCATTAAAGTCAAGCAGTGTTCAAAATGAATAAAAACATCATAAACCAGCCTACAGATTTTCTATCCCATTTCTTATAATACATAGCATTTAATTAAAGAAAATTTTATTCCTCTTTCATCTGAAACTATTACAAATGTTGTAGGATATATCTAATCAGAACACAGTTGCAAAATACAATTATTTTTCAGTCATGAGCTGAACTTTTCAAAGAAAGTTTAAAAGAGATTGCATGCTGTGATAAGTTAAATGTTGCCCAGCAACATAATTTGTCTAGTATCAGAACTTGAACAGGAAAAAAAATAGTTTGCCTTAAAAGAAAGAAATAAAAGGATTTTCATTTGCTTTGGGATTTTATGAGATTTGTTTTAAAGGGCTATGGTCTTAGCAAAGATGAAACAATTGGAAAGGAAATTTTTTTTTTCAGTTATTCTGAACTTAGGCACTTTTTCAGGTCTGAAGAACTAGTGAAATAAAGATATTAGAAAGATCAGTGGTATGATATTCGAGTAGCTGAGAGATAAATTTTAACCACATCCTGTAATCCTATATCCAATTGTTGATTTTCATTCAGATCTATATTGATGCATTAATATTTTGTTAAAATAATGTCCTTCCATTAAATCTAAGTGTGCTCTGACAACATCCCTTAAAGAAATTCTCCAACAGCAGCAAAAAAAAAGAAAGCCTAAATATTATATTGTGTATACTTCTACATTCTGAAATGAAATACCCTGCCTGACTTTTTCCACTTATATGAAAGGGGACTAGGGGAGATGTTTCTGGATACCAACATACATATATCTATATACAACCACATATGCATCTAAAATCAAGGAATATTCACTCAGACACACAAAAGCACAGAGCTCCATAGGAGGAAAAAACCCCAACACCCAAAAAAAACAGGACAAATAAAAATTATAAATTAACTACATGCATTTTTCTGCTAGCAACCTGATAAATTTATTTGGTTAGAAATGCTTTATAATTTACTGAAGCAACAGAAGATGCACTCAGTTTTCACTATGTTTGTGGACTTTGAATTCTCTCAGAGATTCATGTGCTGAAATGTTACTGCTTATTCCAGGTTCTTATGTTTATACTCTGAAAATAATCACTATTTAAGAAAGCTGTTCCTTCTGCATACCAGTAGGAAGAACAGTGATAAAATTGTCAAGAGACCTTTCCTTTAAGGAATAGGAATGCATTTGTGGAAAAGGCTATGAGTCTTTTTTTTTAAAGTTTGGGATTGCTTACCAAAAAGCCCATATAAATCAAATTTATGTAGCGTGTCTTTATGCATGCCAAGGCCCCTGAGCCTACTGAAGCTGAAATCCTTCACAAGTTTTCTGGAACTTGCTTTTTCACTCAGACAGTAAATGTTGTTTTGCTTGGTGCTTAATCTAGTTAAATAATGAGGGATTTCACGCACTTAGCTACCAAGTCCAAAAACAACTTTCTCATACAGTTGGAACACAAACGTTGGCTTTCTTAGCTGTCCTGAACTTGGTATGTGTTATATGGAACGCAATCATACTTTGTCTGTGGGGGTTGGCTTGAGAAATTTATCTTTTCCCATGTTAATCTTGCCAGTGATCTGATTATATTGTATAAGCAGCATATTAAACTGAAAGACAGACCCTACAACAAACCCTAGATTCTAGCTTGCTTTGAGCAGAATCAATGCATACTCCCTCTCTGGAAAGCTCTCTTGTTGACACCTGCTGCATTTATTAAAAAAATAAAAATATTAAAAATATCAGTAGCACTCACAAACACGTGTAATAGTATTGTTGTAGCTCTGACTGTCAAAGAACAAAATGGAGGCAGTTTGTTGAGAGATTTTATATCTTCTACTAAAATACCTGATATAGCTGAAAAGGAGACAATTTCTGCAAATTGCAATAAAACAGAAATAAGAAATTGGTCAGAACCAATATCCTAACTTAAATGTACATTAAGAAAAAAATAACCTTTGTTACCTTTGTGAAAATTTCAGGCATCACAGATAAGTAAAGCTGAGTTCTATTTTAGAATATATTCACGTGATCTATCAGTTGCATTCCTAAATTTATAAGGGTGATTTTGTAAGATGACATACAGAGAATAGTGCCTATCAGCCTCTTCTTCCACCTCACCCAACCCTCCTACCACTCACCAGTTCCCTCAGTTCTGGGTCCGTGACCTTGCTAGACACCATGGTGATGGAGGGCTGCCCTTGCAGTTGTGGCTGAGCAGTGGCAGCCTGTATCTTTTCTCTCCTTGTCTTAAGGCTACAAAGTGGTGCCAGTTTGTGGGGCAGAGGATTCATTAGTCCTTTTGTTTAAATGCTTGAAGGTCACAAGCCGTTTTGGATCTGATGTTAGCAGTGAGAGCTATGACAGGTAGATATGTTTTCTGACAACAGCAGCAAATTCAGCATAATCTGTGGTAACTTTTCACCTCTTTATCAACTGTGGGACTGAAACAAGCAATTTTAGGATAAACACGTGGTCTGGCAGTGCACGAATAATACTGGCATAATTTGTTTGTTTCAGACTGAAATAATAAAAGAGACAATTGTAAAATGGCAGGTATTAGAAACATCTGGGGTTTTATATGTAAATTAAATCAAATAGCAGAATAATTAGGACTAGGCATTTGGAGACAGTCTGCAGCTGAGATGGCTGGTATCAATGCCCTCCTTTCAGGAAAGAGCTGATAAAGAAAATAAAATCCTGAATAAGTTAGCATTTTTAGCTTATGCAACTGTGAGTTTTATACAGAACCAAAGTATTGTCATCATTGTTTCATACACCATGGTCCCGGAAGGTACCTACCATTTTCACTAGGGCTGGTGGACAGGAAACTTTGCATGTTTCAGTACAAAGCTTCTGTTCCTTCAGAGAGGGTAGGGGGCAGTGCTGATGACTATATCAGAAATAACTATTCCCGTTGGCCATTTGTTACTGCTTTCATCATCATCCATGAAAAAGTGCCCTGTGTCACACCTGTGTACACATTTTTTGTCCTCTCCCTTCATAGTGTCAGGACCCTGAGGGCACTGGTATCCCCTAATAGCCTTGACCAGCCTCCTCTGGGACCCCTTAACCACACCTTCACGCCCAGGGATCTGTCTAAGGTCATTGCCCTCAACCACTGTTTGAGTTTAGCTGTAGGATTATCCATCTGCAGCCCGGTTCCTCAGATGGACATCTTCCAGATGAGCTCCCTGGTGTAACTTGTTGCTTGTCTCCAGCCCTGTCTTTGGCCCTGTCTCCCTGTGACCCTGACAGGACCCCTGTTTGGCCCCTGGCCCTGGTTCAGCCCCTTGCCCTGTTGATGGACTGACCCTGTTACCTGCCCCCAGCTCTAAGCCCCTGTTCAGCCCCTGGGGTACAGTGTCTTGTCAGTGGTCCACCCCCAGCTCCTGGCTGCCTGTCCCTCAGGGAGCAGCTGGTCTTCACTTAACACTGGCACTAAGTGGGTTCCTTTCCCATTTGTTGTACCTATTTAATAATCTATTTGAAGTTATAATGAATAGAAGGCTGTCCTGTGAAGAATTAAGAGAGGTGTGACCCAAAGCTTGGAGTCATACTATTGAAAACTTGATAGCATTTGAGAGAGCTCAGTTACAGGAGATAAGAAGATAAGAGTCCGTCTCAAGCAGAAAGGTCAGGAATTAATTTACAGGATTAAAGCTGCTGTGCATTCCTAGGCTAGACAAAGTGCCTTATTACTTAAGACTTGAAAAGTTGATAAACAACCCATGCATTCAAGTGAACAAACTTAAAAATAAGCAAAAGAGCTGAATATCTCTGAAATTAATTTAACTATTTAAATTCATAAGAGTATATTTGGAAATGAGGTCTGAAGATTCTATAAGCTTTTGAATTCAAAGATAGGTGAAACTTGGAAACAGATCTTGGTAGTGTTATTGACAAAACACTTAGGGGCATGTTCTGGTATAATATAAATGTCAAATTGAAGATCTAAACATAGAATATAAAATCTTCCTAGACACTTTTACTGGTTTCTGAAACCACTCTAGTCACAAGTAAAAGTAAACTAAATAATATGAAACTACAGTGTGATAGTAGTGTCTTCCTTAACAGTTGTATTAATAACTGTGGCAATTATACACTTAGGACTTGATGGTCCAGTGTTGGATAACTTCTGTACATAGTGTTGTAAATACTGTAAACCTTTTGAACACAGTACTTATGTGCAGTTAGGGAAAGGCACATACCTACAGAGTAAAGGCAATAAAGCATATTAGGGGAGAAAATATAATTCTGTTGATGATAAAAGCTCTTAACTAGCCACAGGTGGTAAGATGTAAACAATAATGAAGAAAAGGCATGAATGTTCAAGAAATGTTAATGTTCTGTAATTAGGAAGAAGCAGAATGCTATATATTTATCAGATGAGGACAATGGAATCCTTTTTCAGGCCATTACTAGCCTCAGAGAACAGTAAAAATCTTCTATTACATATATACATATTTAATATGATAGTCTGAATAACATGAACCAAAAAGTCCTGGAAGACCTGGCTGAATCTGGCCTGCTGATGCTTTGAATTTTCACAGACCAGGGGATACCAAGAGAATTTTACAAAACTAGAAGTGCTTGTGATTTGCCAGTATTAGAAAGGGCAGAGAAAGCAACTGTGGCAGCTATAGACCAGTTGGATTATCAGTATAAATATTGGCAGGGGGGAAGGAAAACTGATATAACAGATAAGTGATTTAATTAGTCATCAAAATTATCATAATTTCTAAGCAGCTGGTTTAGGAAAAATAGAACTTGTCAAAAAAATGCTGGTTTTATTATTTTCTGAGAATGCATGTTTGATACTAGCAACAGAATGAGAGGAAACAGCCTCAAGCTGTATCGGGGGAGGAAAAATTTCTTCATTGAAAGAGTGGTCAGGCATTGGAACAGGCTGCCCAGAGAGGTGGTGGAGTCACCATCCCTGAAAGTATTTAAAAGACTTGTGGACGTGGTACTTCAGGGCATGGTTTAGGAGGCATGGTAGTGTTGAGTTGACGGTTGGACTTGATGATCCTAGAGGTCTTTTCCAACCTTAATGATTGTATGATTCTATGATTCTGTAATTCTATGATTCTTAAACATAATTGTCTAGATATAATACGGTTGAATTTTCTATGGGCCTTTGGTTTACTGTTGCTTCTCATTCTATAAAGTACAAGATAAGTAGATGGAAGACTACCTTAAATAGTTTTCAGAAGAACGTTATTGAATAATGATATTCTGAGTAAACTCTCAAAAATTCTTCAGGCCTTGATACTTGGTCCAGCCTTATATACTGTTCCTTATATAAGTCAGAAGTATAACTGCTGGAAAATAGTACAGCATATGTATCTATGGATAAAAGGTAATACTATGGTCTCACATGACAAAATCCATGATCAGTCTCTGCTGGAGAATGTACCCAACATGTAGAGAAAACTGAGAGAGAGCGAGTTATTCTTGGTTGATCCATAGTGTGGAATACAGATTATATTTCAGAAAATTTCTGTATGCTGTTACATGTTGTTAAGTGCATTCTGCAGTCAGGACTTAAGAACTTTGTCTCAGGCCACATGCAAACCTGTAGAAAACCTTTGAAATTTTCTAAAAATTTCTTTTTCTTCTTTTTAAAAATTATTTATTTTTAAATTTTAGCAAGGGAATTAAAATGGCAAGAATCCTTTCCCTAACACTTTTGATATATTGTTAATTTAGCTTGTTTAAACTTATCTTCATTTTTAGAAGGCTCTATAAGCTCCTGTATATGTATTCATTCAGCATCTGTTTCTAACTAGTATAGTAGACAAAATATAAAATCACGATGCCAGCATTTTCTTTATTTTTTATTCTAGAAGGGTGTCTATTGTGTGACCACACTATTGTTCCTTTGTACTGTCTCACTAATATCAAAAGAGTCTCTCTCACTCTCTTCTTTTTCTTCCCAGTCACCCTTCCCTCAATCTGCATTCCCCTAGACTCACTTCCAGCTGAGTGATGCACATCTTTTTCTTGTGCTGTATCTGGTCACTGTCTGACCTGCCTGGATCAATCAGCAAAAACGAAAACCAAACTAAATACGTTTCTGACAAGTGAGTCCAATGAATTGCCTCATTATGCAGCTGGATGAAGACCAGGGCAAGAACATGTAACCAAGGTCATAAAAGAAAGAGAAAGAAGGGGAGTGGAGGGAATAGGATCCCCCACCTTGGCAACAATGAGCTATTAGTTCAGTTCATCTATAGCATCTAATAGCACCATTAGGAAACGTATCCATTTGCTGTTCTTGTGTGTGTGCCCTCTGAATCTTCATCTAAGCCAACCTCCATCCACATTTTCTTTTCTTTTGCTATCATTTTTCCTATTTATTCATCTCATGAAAGTAGAATGTGTTCGCAGTGGTGCACTGTCAGATAAGCACCTGCATGAACAAGCAAAAGAGGAGCTAAAGAAGTCCAAGCCTACTGATCAGACTATAGATTTAAATTATCAGGCCAAGGTGGTCAAAAGTGACTAGCTGGTTACACGTGCATTTTTCCTTGGAACCTAATATCACACTTCTAGTATCATAAGGTATAGAGCAACCAAACTCTCAAAACTGTAATCTGTTCTCCCCCCCACCCCAACATCTCCAGACTCCTAGCCACTTTTGAAAATGTCAGCAATGATGCAGTCCACTAAATAGCCATTTGATGCCCGTTGCTACATACAAGCTTATTCATTGGTTTCAGCCTCTTCTAGAAAGACTACCTGTGGGAGAATGCACAACTGAGTCCCCATGACTATTCATAGACACTCACTGCCTTTTAGATAGATTCACGTGTGCCAGGGTTTGTCCCTGTTTTGGAAATAGTATTTAAATATTAATAGCTTAAACATATGCATAACTTTCCACATACAAGTTTTCCATGGACATAACAGTTGTAGAAGTTATTTTGTGCTGTGATACATTATACTAAATAAAATGTCTTAAATTCCAACATTACTTGAAGAAAGATATTTTTTGCAATTAGCAAGTCTTTAAAAGATGATCACTGAAAATTAAAATTCTGGTTTGACGTCCATCCTGGGTCATGTCTAGGAATGGATTTAACAGAATGTCCAAAATGAAACTGTCATAACTGAGATTCTTTTCCTTCTATGTAAATTCTGATGAAGAGACTGCTACATGCTAAGGTATGAATTGCATTTTATACCTTTGGAAAGTTTTACCACAGCAGAAGAAGAGATAAATGAGTAATCCACGCTCTAGTAGTGATCAACTCTACTTGCCTCAAACAAGTATTTAGATTAACATAATTGACATTTAGTCTACATTAAATTAATTTACTGGGAATGGCCATTATCTGAAATCTTACTGATTGCAAGCTGGCCAAGGAGTTGAAACCTAAACAAAAACATTGAATGGAATGTTATTGTTTTGTACAGGAAGGAATTGAGGAATAAGTGTATAACTTTACAGCTATGAAGGTTAAATAATTTTATCTGATAGCAAACAGAGGATATTCCAACATTATCTTCCTCATTTGACATCTCTCATAAGAAATTAAATTTTTGATAGAGCAGATGGGGGATAGTGAAGTGTCATGAGGAGTATCTAGGTGCTAGATACTAGTCACTAGTAGTTAGAATAATATACACCCTCACATCGATTGAGGCAGTCTTAACCATGTGACCACAACTTAACATTTTTGTAAGGAACAGTTCTTTCTCTGTAATATGCTTTAGATGTGTTTTGCTTCTATACTGTAAGATTATTCTTAGACCTAGAAGGATAATATAGTGTTTTTTTCTGTTTTCAGTTTAGGATTAATCCTAAAATGAATGCCTTTTTGAGAGTGAAATTAGGGGAACACCAGTTTGGGCAAGGTGCTCGTTATGCCATATAAATATGGGATAAAAAGCTGGGATCATGTAACCCAGAATTTACAAGCAAAAGACATCAGATAAACAAATACAGACAAGGGAGAACACAGGAAAAAAAAAAGTCTCATCAGGTTTTCTAACATTGTCCCCAAGGCCAAAATTATTTGTGTTCCACTCTAATAAACTGAAAACTTAACCAATGTGTTAATGTGACAGAAGGCATGCTTGTATTATGTGTCTGCAAGTGAAGGAGTTTGCAAGCACAGAAGAGATTTGTAGCATGGGATTTCCGTAAGACACATTGCAAGAGCAGGACTGAGGAAAAATTATCTTGAGGGTGAGCCAGCATTATAATGAATGTGTATCTTGCACTTTATCAAGCCAGCTGTTAAAATAAAAAAAAATATAATAAAAGATAATTTAAAGAATGTTTGTCAGTTCTCAGTTTCATCATTTATTAATATTAATTTTTATTACAGAAACATATAAGAATCTCTAACACAGATTAGGTCTCCCCTGTGTATTCACTGCGAGATACAGTCTCAAGACCCACAGAATTTTCTTTCTAAAAACACACAGGGTAGAAAATGAAACAGAGGTAATTTGGCTTGCCTACAAGTAAGTCAGCAGCAGAGGAGAGGGCAGGACTGTAATTTAAGAAAATATATAGTGGAATATGCTTCTTCTTGTGCTGCTTTGAAAGTATAACCCTTCTGTAATCCCCATTCTATTTCTGTTCTTTATTGATAGAGGCTCTCTCAGGTGGTGACTATCTCTTTCATGGGTGTAGAGCATGATAATGTGCCAATCCAGTTTTGTGGCTCTGTTATACATGGTTGCCTAAGTAGATATCAGGATCGATCATGTACTAAATACAAATAATTGACTCTTACACAAGACATGGTCATTCTTATTTGTAGAGTATTGTTAGGCAATGATGCTAACATTAATGTGTGAGAAAGGAAAATGCAATCATTGACAAGGAGAGGAATAAATCTCTTGCAAGGATACCATATCAATGATCTTCAATTCAATTCAGAAAACAGAGGTCATTCTCTTCCATGTTTTTGTCAAAATGTATCCGAGTTGAGAAAGTCAAAACTAATAAAATCTTC
The DNA here is from genome assembly GCF_949628215.1 of Phalacrocorax aristotelis. Taxonomy (NCBI): domain Eukaryota; kingdom Metazoa; phylum Chordata; class Aves; order Suliformes; family Phalacrocoracidae; genus Phalacrocorax; species Phalacrocorax aristotelis. The sequence continues at coordinate 139,232,328 of NC_134277.1, forward strand.
CAACCTCTTTTGAAACATTTGTAGCCCCAGTGCAAAGTCACCCTTGTCTTAAGGAGCACCATCTGTTCAGTAGAAGCATTTCTTCCAGACCTGCTGACTCTGCATCAGGTGAGTGGTCCAGCAACTGACAGAAAGTTAGGCAGAAGTTTCAATTTCATAAACGCTGTGTATTCTGTGGAAGGCTTTTGTCCTCAGCCTCAACATGTGTAGCCTGAAGGTACAGCCTTTTTTATTTAAATTTGATTTATGCTTACACCAACAAGCCTGACTGGAGACCTAGGGCTTGTTAAGCACTGTATGGGTTCTTTTCTCATCTGCAATACCAAGAGACAAAAGAAAGCCTCATCTTAACTGGATTAATACCTCAAAATAACTGTGGTTTTATACAGAAAATATTTACATCATGCTGCATGAGGAAAAAACAGGAGGAATCAGAGATCTGTGTGTAGTCACAGGGCCACGATCTCACTGTAATTATAGAAACATGGTGGGGAATCTTACATGACTGGAATGCTCTCTTGGATGACTACATACTTTTTAGGAAAGACAGGCCAGAAAGTTGAGGTAGGGTAAATGCTCTTTATGTGAGGGAGGAGCTGGAATGGATCAAGCTCTGCCTAGGGGTGGAGGAAGAACGAGTCGAGAGCTTATAGGTAAAAATTAAGGGGCAGGCAAATACGGGTGACACTGTTGTGGGCATTTGCTACAGGCCACCTGATCAAAAAGAGGAAGTCGATGAGGCCTTCTACAGACAGCTGGAATTAGCCTCACAATCGCAGGTCCTGGTTCCCACTGGGGACTTCAACCACCCTGATATTTGGTGGAAAAGCAACACAGTGAGCCATGCAAGATACAGAAGGTTCCTGCAGAGCATGAAGGATAAATTTTTGATGCAGGTGGTGGAGGAGCCAATGAGGCAAGATGTGCTGCTTGACTTTATACTAACGAACAAGGAAGGGCTGGTTGAGGATGTGAGAGTTGGGGGTAGCCTTGGCTGCCATGACCATGAGATTGTGGAGTACAGGATCCTGCACGGTAGAAGTAGAGCAACAAGTAGGGTTACAACCTTGGACTTCAAGAGAGCCAACTTTGGCCTCTTCAAAGACCTGCTTGGAGGAATCCCATGGGCTAGGGCTCTAGAAGGCAGGGGGGTCCAGGAGAGCTGGACAATATTCAAGAACCACTTCCTCTGAGCTCAAGATCAGTGCATCCTTAGGAGGAAGAAGTCAAGCAGAGGAGACAGGAGACCTGAATGGATGAGCAAAGAGCTTCTAGAGAAACTCAAATGGAAGAGGGAGGTTCAGAGTATGTGGAAAAAGGGACTGGCCATTTGGGAGGAATATAGGAATGTTGTCAGGGTATGCAGAGATGCGACGAGGAAAGCCAAGGCCCACTTGGAATTAAATATGACAATGCATGTCAAAGATAACAAGAAGGGCTGCTTCAAATACACTAGCAGTGAAAGGAAGACTGGGGACACAATGGTCTCACTGCTGAACAAGGTGGGTGCCTTGGTGACACAGGATGCAGAGAAGGCCGAGTTACTGAATGCCTTCTTTGCTTCGGTCTTTACTGCTAAAGCTGGCCCTCAGGCATCTCAGTCTCCAGAGGTGAGAGTGAAAATCTGGGGGAAGGAAGACTTCCCCTTGGTTGAGGAGGATTGGGTCAGAGATCACCTAGGCAAACTGGATCCTCACAAATCCATGGGCCCCGATGGGATGTACCCATGAGTGCTGAGGGAGCTGGTGATGTTCTTGCCAAGCCACTCTCCATCATCTTTGAAAGATTGTGGAGGACAGGAGAGGTGCCCAAGGACTGGAGGGTAGCCAATGTCACTCCAGTCTTCAAAAAAGGGCAAGAAGGAGGACCTGGGGAACTATAGGCCAGTCAGCCTCACCTCCATCCCTGGAAAGGTAATAGAGCAGTTCATCCTGGGAGTCATCTCCAGGCGTATAGAGGAAAAGAAGGTTATCAGAAGTAGTCAACATGATTTTGCCAAGGGAAGATCATGTTTGACCAATGTTATAGCCTTCTACAATGGCATGGCTGGCTGGGTCAATGAAGGGAGAGCAGTGGAAGTTATTTTACCTTGACTTCAGCAAAGTTTTTGACATTGTCTCCAATAACATCCTTATAGGTAAGCTTAGGAAGTGTAGGATAAATGAGAGGACAGTGAGGTGGATGGAGAATTGGCTGTATGGCAGAGCTCAGAGGGTTGTGATCAACAGCGCAGAGTCTGGTTGGAGGCCTGTCACTAGTGGTGTTTCCCAGGGTTCTGTGCTGGGTCCAGCCCTGTTCATCACAGTCATCAATGACGTGGAAGAAGGGACAGCGTGTACCCTCAGCAGCTTTTCTGACAATACCAAGCTGGGAGGAGTGTCTGATACACCAGAAGGCTGTGCTGCCATCCAGCGAGACCTGGACAGGCTGGAGAGCTGGGCTGAGGGGAACATAATGATATTCAACAAGAGCAAGTGTAAGGTCCTGCACCTGGGGATGAACAATCCTATGCATGAGTGCCCAATGACAGGACAAGGAATAATGGGCACAAATTGGAACACAGGAAGATCCACCTAAGCATGAGGAAAGACTTCTTTCCTGTAAGGGTGACAGAGCAGTAGAGAGGCTGTGGAACCTCCTTCCCTCGAAATGTTCAAAACCCACCTGGAGACGGTCCTGTGCCCCCTGCTCTGAGTGTCCCTGCTTAAGCAGGGGGGTTGGAGATGAGATGATTTCCAGGGGTCTCTTCCAGCCCCTACCATTCTGTGATTCTGTGATATATATTAAAAAATATATTTGGCTCACCTGACTAACAGCTCTGTTGTTCAAGCATTTTGGGATATAATAGAATTAATTGCTGCAAACATTGAGAGGGATTAAAGGTCTCTATGCAGGAGTATGTAGTGTGCAGGACTGACTGTCAGTGTAGCAAGGTTTATGTAAGTGAAAGCAGTGTTATGTATTTGAGCATCACAAGGAACATCAGACTGCAGTGAGAAACTCTGACCATTTATTTCCTAGCATTGAGGTCATAAATTGTGATTTGGAAAGATTTTTTTTTTTCATTAACTCTAACAAAAAGAATATAGAGCAGAATATAATTTCAAAACATACTTTTGAAAATAATGCAGAGAAGTGGGCATACAAAGTATGTGCTGTATACTTAATCTAGCTATGTAGTACATCTTTCTAAGAGATAATCTATACACTGTAAAACAGGTTTAGCCTCTGAATGCAGAGTAATCCCTCTGCATACCAGAAACCATTCCTGAGACAAGAGAAAATGATCATGTGGGACTTGACCAGTTAAAACTAGAAATCCTGTTGACTTTGTTTTCAGTAGAACTTTTTTACTTTTTTAATTGTGAAAGTTTGAAGATCAGAAGTGGTTGAAACCTTCAAACTCCACACATTTATATTACACAAACTCCAAAGTTCTAAAGCCTAAAATATTTTTGACTTGGTTTTGTTTTCATTTCTTACACTGATATAAATTACAAGAAAATTCAGTGAAGGCCACTACTTCATTCTGATATTTCAGTCAGTCTGGCTTAGTGGTTCTGCTCTCTGAGAATATTTAACTAATATTTAATCCTAGGGTACTTTTGTCTTCATTGAATATGATAATGAGATTCCCACTGCAATAACACAAAAATACAATGATATATAGTTTTGTGGGATACTTAAATGATTTCATTCAGTTACTTTGGACAACATTTTTTCCCTTATAAATCATCCAAGGACCTTTATTAAAAAGAAAGCTGTCTAAGCAAAAGTTTCTAGGAAAGCAGTAAATAAAGATGTTTTTTTCTTTAAGAAAAGTAGCCCAGAACACAAAAAAAAAATGTTGAAGAGAAAAGCTATTATTCATGTTATTTGAAACAGAATTATTTAGTTAGAAGACTCTTGGTATGCACTATGTTATAGTGCAGCCCGAAAATTACTAAGAGTTAGTGTCTGAAAATATAATTATCAACCTTAACGATACAGTTGTTCTCTTGTCTGATGTCCCAAAGGGTCCAGGTAATAGTAACACTTGTTTCAGATTTTTTCTATGATCTAAGTACTGGTACCAATGCAGTCTCCAGATTTTGTGGCTGGAAGAGCTTTTGCTCAGTGTGATGGCTAGTATTCTTTTGAAGCACCTTAAAGGTGGGTTTGTGGTTTCTTTTTCTTTTCTTTTCTTTTCTTTTCTTTTCTTTTCTTTTCTTTTCTTTTCTTTTCTTTTCTTTTCTTTTCTTTTCTTTTCTTTTCTTTTCTTTTCTTTTCTTTTCTTTTCTTTTCTTTTCTTTTCTTTTCTTTTCTTTTCTTTTCTTTTCTTTTCCTTTCTTTTCTTTTCTTTTCTTTTCTTTTCTTTTCTTTTCCTTTCTTTTCTTTTCTTTTCTTTTCTTTTCTCTTCTTTTCTTTTCTCTTCTTTTCTTTTCTCTTCTTTTCTTTTCTCTTCTCTTCTTTTCTTTTCTTTTCTTTTCTTTTCTTTTCTTTTCTTTTCTTTTCTTTTCTTTTCTTTTCTTTTCTTTTCTTTTCTTTTCTTTTCTTTTCTTTTCTTTTCTTTTCTTTTCTTTTCTTTTCTTTTCTTTTCTTTTCTTTTCTTTTCTTTTCTTTTCTTTTCTTTTCTTTTCTTTTCTTTCCTTTTCTTTTCTTTTCTTTTCTTTTCTTTCCTTTTCTTTTCTTTTCTTTTCTTTTCTTTTCTTTTCTTTTCTTTTCTTTTCTTTTCTTTTCTTTTCTTTTCTTTTCTTTTCTTTTCTTTTCTTTTCTTTTCTTTTCTTTTCTTTTCTTTTCTTTTCTTTTCTTTTCTTTTCTTTTCTTTTCTTTTCTTTTCTTTTCTTTTCTTTTCTTTTCTTTTCTTTTCTTTTCTTTTTCTTTTTTTCCCCTCTTACAAAGCTGGGAGGATATCCAGACAAAATGAATTGGACAATTCTTTGTATCCAGTTCCCATCGTAGCTATCCTCCAAAAGATCCTTTCTTCCAAAACCTCTAAGTCATATATAGACTAATATAAGTTTTGTTAATTTTTCAGTATACTCTATGTTTGGAAGTAAATAATGAGGCACCTTATTGCTATCGAACTTTGCTCTGATTTCCAAGTCATTCATTTAAGATGGGAATGGTTTTTCATACACTAACCCCTGTATCCTATGAGAAACTTTAATATTTCAGTTCACTTAACATAGAGTCTCCATGGAAGAAAGAAGTGTCAGGAACATTTAGATATTGAGGCTACAACCATTTAGCCTGAGAATCATCAGAAATTAATTTTTAACTTTGAAGTATGCCTGAAACATCTGACCATTTATAAGTAAGTTACAAATCCTGTTGGATTTGTATTTTCTTCAGGAAAAAAAAAAAAGGCTTAAAAAGGCTTAAATATGGAATTAGTCTGAACTATGATTAAAAGGTACCCCATAAATCCTTTTTTGATTTTCCGTCAGAAAAGTGCACAGTTTGCGTTCCCACATAGACCAAACAGATAAATAAGTTTTCAAAGAAGGAACCACAAGCACCAGTCTCTAAATGGGCTGCACAATGAATTCTGTGACACAATTTACTTTGGTTAATTTGTTGACTATTTTTACTTTTTTTTTTCCTATTGGTTATATCTCCTATGGTTTTTAGTTCCTCTGTTTCTCAGACCTGATGTGTAATCATTTGCCAGCTATACAGACTATTATTCAAATGTATGACTAGTTCAAGATAAATAGTACAATTAAGATGCTCCCATTGGAAATCTTTGTTGGAAAATTACTTGACAGTGGAGGTGTATCTTGCTGCAAAAGGAATAAAGATGTTTGTTAAATGATCAGAATGACTATTGTTCTAAAAGTGTCAAAATGTCAGATACAGTAAAATCTTCTTTAAGAGTTCACCCTTAAAGGACATCAATTTAAAAACTATTCTTCCCAGCACTTCAGAGAATAAACATTTAGCGCTTTTTTTTTTTCTCTTTGATAGATTCTCTGTTCATAGATTTTCTATTTCTGTGCAAAACTTTCCTATGCAGCATTTCAAGTATTGTGGGAAATTAACTGGAGCAAACAGAACTATTGGGTTATGCAGATTGCTCTAATCAATGGTTAGGTTTCTAAACGTTATGTAAATCCTACCTTGTGAACCTAAATCCTGATGTAGATATGGCCTCAATGTCACATAATATATTTATGGTACAGCACAGAGTCAAAATCAGATCTTGAAAACTGCACACTATAATCCTTAGACTCTTTGCTTTTGAAAAACTTTGTTCTGATGGCATCAGTGGCAATCTCTGTTTCCAGTATAAGGAGAGACGTCAAAAGAGTTCAGGCTATATACTGGGTTTAGTCTCTTACCTACAAAGCAGCAATGGAAAATGCTTATAAAACATTTGAACCAGGTTTCTAGACAGCTGGTGGAGAGAGACAAAACACATTAAAAAATGAAACATTTAAATAAAAACTAGAAAACATTGGTAAACTTAAAGTTAAAAATAATCCTATCTTTGCATAAAATGATGGAAAAAGATTATGCAGTCAAATAGGACCCTGCATTCCAGTTATGTAAAATTATAAAAGACTGGTCACTCCTAGATCTTATGAACTACATGGTTTTAACTGCTTTTCCTTTGTAGATTAAAACCAACAGTCATGCCCCTTGTCCAATGTCTTTGCTCAGGTTTTGTTTCATAACGTATAGTGCTCCTTTTTTTCTCTCTTTTAATTTGAATTGTTTAGAGAAATTATATTTTTTACAATGAGACAAAAATGGGAGAAAAGAATGCCAGAACTTTAGAGCAAGGTGGAAGAAGCTATGTATGAGGTCCCCTCAGCTCTTCATTAACAAAGCCAAGGATATGAAGTGGTTTGCGGACTTCTTGACTGAAGTGAATATCATCATTACTAATGAACAAAAAAAGCGAAGGTTCTCTTTCTCAAAATGATTACTGCGCAGTAAAATACCATCAATGTGATACATTGCGAAGAACAGAAGTAACCAAGCTGTTTCCTACTGATTTATATATTGAGTGTGAGCTGTTGGGTTGGATTCTTTCTATGAAATGTAAGGGTCTCACACTATAACCTTTCTCTAATGCATTTTATCTGCTTTATCCAAGGATACTGGTTATATGATTCATAGAGACAAAGTCTTCAACACTTCCATTTAATATGATTAAGATTGCACAGAGGCTCTAAAAGCTAATAAGAGGGTTTACGTATATACACACACATACACAGAGGCTTCTTAAATAACCTTCATTTCCTTAGGAAATTAAGTTACAGATTAACTCCTTACAAATCATTTGTGTTAGAAATTGAAGAATTTCTTAAATGAAGAAGAAAAACCTGTCAAAAATCTTCCTGTTATCCCCATTTTCTTAATACATTATTAACAGGAACTTTTTAGTGGAATTTTACCAAACTTTGTCTTAAACATTACCCTTTTAGATAAGAGGAGATTGAACCTGGACTGCTGGCTAAATTACAGCAGAAGGGGAAGGAATTTTAGACTTCAATCCCAACTCCAACATCTCACACAAAATACATCAGGACTAGCTCTGCATTTTTACTTATAGAACTGGTCTTCCTTCAGTAAGGACAAGTAAGGAGGCTGAAATCCAGCTTGTAAATGCATTTCTGAATTTTGTTTCGGAAGAGGAGGAAAATAGTTTCCTCTTACAGGTGGTGGAAAGCTTGTCCTTGTTAGATAATCATAACCAATACATGTGCATGAGGGTTGTTGTTAAATCATAATTGTTAAACATAAAAACCTAATCTCACATTAAAAACTGCAGCTCTAGCAAGCATTTTAAATTTTCATGTTTGGAGAATGTCAGAAAAGAATGTGGTTCAGAGAGGACTGGAATGCAATTGATATTTAGAAATTTTGAACAAAAAATGCAGGTCTTGCGGTGCTTTGTAAGTGACTCATGTTCATCAATATTGAATGGTGAGGCTGACAAGAAAAGAATATATAGCAGAAAAAGAAGTTTTTCAATACTTAGAGGTAATAGGCAGAACAGAGAACTGTTCATTTGTAAGAGAAAAACTAAATACAAGGCAAACACTGCGTATAATTTCCATGGGTAGTTGCAGATCTCCAATTATGCCTCTTAAGAAACAGCAGCAAATCAGCTATACAACTTTGTGTTCAGACTTTTAGAGCAGTGGGTGAGTATTCCTTTCTGTCCTGAATTCATGCTATTACAAAATTACATGTATTGCAGTTATTTCTATTCAGCAGAGTAGGATCTCTCCACTTTAATTCACTAATCAATAGCATTGACCATGCACAGAGGGTCTAACAGAAAAACCTCTGCACCATCGTTTGCCAGTAGCAGTGACCCCAGTCTTGCAGAACACTTTGGGAAAACATTTTGTCTGCAGAAGAATTTCACACCCTGATCTTTTTGAGCAGCAGTCAGTGAGTCCAGTAAGAAGGAACAAGACCAGAGTAGGAACTAGACCAGGATGGGTCACTCATGGGAAAGGGAGCCGTAAACCACAGAGGAAATAACCTCTTTTTCTCTTTCCCAATTTGTGTGCCTTCCTTTTGATGTAACTTCTTTAGGGACCACTGACTTTTGTTACAGTTCTTGACCATCTACTGTGATCCTACTTTCGGTGATGTTTCTGAATGTTAAAGAAGGCATGAAGGTGCTACGGAAATGCAAACTGTATTACACAAATTTAGTTCAAAAGTATTAATACAAATGGAGCTTTCTCAGAATCCAACCAATTTCCCAAACAGTTGGAATCAGTTTAACTCAAATGAAAGTCTTACCTCACCCTTGGATCTCTTTCTCTCTCTTTATGTACATTTCTACTACACTTTTGGAGAGAAATACCTCAATTTTCAAATTAAGCATGCTGTATTATAGCGACTTGAAGGTGGCCTAATTTTTTCTCATTTCAAATATTCTATTATTAATGAGAAATCCAGCCTAATTATATTTCCTTATGCTTTAAAATTAAAAATGACAGACCTTAGCAGAACATGAAGATATTTTCCAGGTCAGGTATTAACAGTAGCATGCACATTGTTTATTTTTTTATTGGCAAATGGCTTTTTCTTTTTAAACTCCAAGGTGATGTTAATTTAATAATAGAGGATAAAGTTCAATGCTGCAAAAGCCTTCCTGTCCCATCAGGGCTTATGCACATTTCTGAACCTGCTCATTCCTCTATCTTAAGACCCAGAAATCCCTTTGGTTACAAAAGGAAATGATTTCTGGATACTCTGATAGTGGAACATAGGGATTAACCTCTTGCATCGTTTATATTTGAAAGTGTTATAATTGGCATTCAGCAAAATCTGAGTTTAGAGTGCTTTTTTTTCTGTAGGGTGACCTATAACAAGTTTCTGAATTTCCAAGCTTTTTATTTAAAAAAATAAACAGAAAATAAAAATATTATTATTTCTAAGTCTCTGCTACTTTGTAACATTATCATCTCAGATGTCCATGTCTTATTTTCTAGAATGAGAAAATTTGAAGAGCAATAAACAAATTAACCTTAAATCTAAAATAATTTGAAGAACAGTAAACAAGTTAAACCTTCAAGCCAAACTTAATTCATTTAATTCATTAGGACTATTTAAAATGCTTTACTTGCTTTACTTTCCTTGTGAATACTTTTTAATATTATGTTAATTCAGATACTCCAGAGGAGCTTCAGTGAAAAAGTGTCTTTGTTTCAGAGCTAACTCCTTCCTCCAGTGAGGTACAAAGGAAAGACTTTTATCTCATACTCTGTCTTTCAGTAAAATGAGATAAAACCAGATGTGATATTTCTAATGCTAACTTTTAAAATTACTCATCTGAATATATTTCCACTTTACCAACCACCTCAGTATAAGAAAGAAAAAAAAATAGCAGAGGCTGTCAGGCACGTACCCAAATACTGTGGCAATCACTTCCAAAATATTTAGAGCTTTCAATTAAATTTGAATTGAGGCAGGAAAATGCCCACTGTACTGTTACTTCTGTCTAGCTCAGACATTATAGGCTGTATGTTCTGATCCATGAATATGATTATTTGAGCGATATTTGCTATTAAAGGACTTTCTTGTCAATATCATTCTTCCAAATAAGTGAATCATATTAATTGCTGGCATACAACACTGGGAAAATGATCAGAAACAAAGCTTTCTAAACTATTTTGCTAACAATATACTCAACAAAATGTTTCAAAGCCTTCCTACATTATCATGACAATTCGCATATTTCTCCGTGATGCAGACTTTGTTCACCCAGCTACTAAACTTAATATTTTTTTTCAATTCTGACTTCAAAGTTAAGGTGGAATAATTTATTTTTTTTTTTTTAACCTAAGTAGGTTTATAATCCTAGTACTTGATATAATATCTGGGCAGCTTTGCTGTACTTATTTAGTGCACAGCTTTCTATCCTACTTATGTTCTATTGGGTAATATACTCTTTAAAATTTCTTCTAACAAAATGAGAAGTGAAGCAATATAATTTAAAACTATTAAACTCTCAGCTTCATTAAGTTTGCATGTGTTTGAGAAAAAGGAAGAAAGGTATCAAATATTCTAAGATTCTTTAATTTCCCCAATATTTCTGGAAGGAACAATATTCCTTCATTAAAAAATCCATTAATTTTAAATTATATAATACAGTTAAAAAATTTATCTGCATTTATTTAGAGTCCTTCAGCAGGAAGAATTTTTTTTGAAATATTTTCTACATTCAGATCAACCATATCGAGAATTATGTGTTCACTGAAAAGAAATATGAGCTAAATTTGAGAAGTATTAACAACCTGGGGTGGATTTGTTTGGTTTCTATCCACAGTATTTCCCTTATGAGATTTAAGGAAGTTAAATACATTTTTTACATATGTAGCATCTCCAATAGAAATAACTAGATGTTAGGAGCTTTCATGTTCTTTCAAAGCATGCTATATACACTGCCTGTATACTTTATGATTGGAATCTAAAAGCCATTTAAAGAAAGTAACTGATCCTAGTAGCCTCCCTGCCAGTTTGGTAAGCACTATCCACATTTAATTGCTGGAACAACTGAAGTAACAGTATCATAAAATGCTCACAACCCAGAAAAATTAAATGCATTTCAGAAGCCCCTGTAAGAATCATATTAAAGATTTGGCATTTCAGTATGGGCTCAAAAGTGACTTCAGGTAACCAAAATATCTGTAACCCTTTAAAGAAAGTTTGGGGAACTGATTTCTAGTTTTGAAACTGGGGAAAGTGAAATTCAGTATATATATAGTGTGCATGGAGGTTTTGGTTTAATTTGGATTCAGAACAAAACCTGGTTCATGGGATATATATGCTATATGAAGAATGGATTTCACCATTTCTCAAAAATAAACCTTTTCCCTCAAGTCTGAACAGCCTTGATTCTATGCCTCTCCCCCACTGGACCCCACTTTGCAGTGCTTTCTTCACTGTTTGACTTTATGAAAACAAGAACTAAAATAAAGATTTAGAAGCAAGTAGAATCAGTTCCTCACTTCTCTTGTAGTTATTACTTGTTCCCTGGAATATAGGAATTCATTGCCAACAGCATTTCAAAAGTAGACTTTTTACATTAAATTCAAAGTCAAATTATAAACCATATCTAAGAAAGGATAGTTACAACTTTATAATGGCACTGAAACACCGTTTACATGTCTGATAGGTAAGACTGGAAGGCTACAGAAAGCTTACAGGGAGAGCGATAAGTGCAAAATAATTTGGGAAAGTCTTTTGTATGAAGTGCAACAGAAGATAGAGACAATTGCACAAAATGGATTGGGCACCTTTTCTCTGCTCTGAAGGAATGATCAACAGTGATGCTGCAATTACTGTAAGAGCACAGGGCTGTACTCGTCAGCTCACCACTGAGTGCTCAGCCAGCTGAGTCAAACACCATGTCCTCAAATATCTGTTTTTCCAGACGGTCTTGTCTTGAAAGACAAAACTTTTTTCTCTGTGCTTCTTTGTGCACACAAGTCTCGGGCTTCTATCTCTAAGGTCAGTAACTTGGACACCAACCTGTAGTCTGGATTACTTTGACTCACCAAATGTATGGAGATATTTAGTGGAAAACATGACAGAAAGATCCCCATACGAAAGCATTCATCTGCTTGTTCAAGTGAAATGTGTTTATCCATGGCTTCGAACATAATTTTCCCAAGAGACTTCTCATTGCAGTTTTCTAGGAAAATAGGGTATAGAGTCATATAATAGTAAAGACTAACCCACAGAGAAGTTTTATCGATGCAGAGATTACAGGATAGTCTGTCTTTTGCAGATTTCTGTATCTAAATCTTCAGATCCAAATCTTAGGCAAATCACCAGTTATTTTATAAATGGCTTTTGTTTATGCCAATTTCTGTTACTTTAGTGGAAAAGTTTATATCTGGCATAATGTAATCACCTCCTATTTATACAGAAGCTGCTAACACTTAAATCTTCCCCTTAGCAAGACAACTCTACTATGGTACCTTGTGCCTGATTTTAAAAGTTGGTGTTTCTAAGACTTTTCTAATTCTGTCTCCTGTTGGGCTTTAACCTGCTCAACAGAGCATTTAGGGTTTTCTTGACTTTCTACTTGAATTTCCAGGAATTTCCAGATAATCATTACACAATAAATAATTATAATGCTGAATGGTCATCTGAGAATGAAAGAAAAGTGATATGAATTTTACATTTGGAAAAAATAAGAGATTAAGTGGTAGGTCCAGAATACCTTAGTAACATCATTCAAAATCCCATGTATGACCTAAGTATTGGTCCAAATCTGAAGCCTAACACTGAGTATGCTCTAGCCATATGCTAGAAAATTCAGGCCATGTTGATTATGTGACATGTCATGATCCTCAGTGGAGCTGGGAAAATTAAAATATCCCTGGCAGAAGGAGGTGCCTTCACTTCAGAAGGGAGGAGGTGGAGGAGAAGGAAGATGATGATGAGGAGGATGTGTTTCACTAGGGGGGACTGACACCATGGCATAAGCTCTATAACACATTGCTGCATTTGAGCCTGCATGTGGCTCAATCTCCTTCAGTCCAGAGATTTACACATTGAATTCAGGCCATTTTTGACAAACATGGTCAGTGACATGATATTCTGAAATGGAAACCAAAGGAGCCAGAATTTTAGCGGTTGTTTCAGCTACTGTGAGTCGTTGACTTAAAGGCCATAATTCTAACAAATGCAACTTACTATCCAAATTCATATACGTTACAGGAACAATGGACTAAATTGTAATTCAGTCATCAATATGAATAATAAAAGTAGCCATAGGTAAATGTTGAAATGCTTTTGTAACTCTTAGAAAAAACAGTGTAGCAAATTATTTACCAGCTCTTTTACCAATCAGTGTGCTGCACAAGAGGTGACTGCATATAGACCAGAGTATCTACCTGATGGCAACATGAGTATATATATAGCAAAAGGAAATTTACCCTGTAGAATCTGTATGAGAATAAGCAAAATAAAGAGTTTTTCAGTCATGATCTGAGTATGCCTCATGGGGAGTTAGGAAATAATGCATAACTCTCATTATTACAGTTGTTATGCTTTTAAACTCAGCAAATCTGCAGCAAAAGTTAGCAGGGACAGTTAGCATTCATATGCCCTACTAGTCGGCTTTCAGCATGGGATCCACTTAAATTTTCTGATCTATTCCTATTCAAATAGCTTTCTTTTTTATGATATAACTATTGTTTAACAACAAAAGCCTTTAAATAAACTGGTTTTAATCTAATATACCCCTTTGTGTTTTCCTAAAAGAAAAGCCAGTGCAAATTTTATTTCTATATGTAGCATTTCAGTGGAGCTTGCAGAATAAGTTACAGTCATCTTGCTGGTGAACAGAAAGTAACATTTCTGTCAGTAGTTCAAAACTAGCCGGCTGGACAGTCTGGGTTGTCAGTGGATATTTCCCTCTCCAGAAAGGATAGGCTTGCCAAGGTATACTTGAGTAACTAGTGGTGTCTTTTTCAGCACAGTTTCCTTTTAGATTATAGGAAGAATATTTAGGGGTACTTTTCTATACTGGAAAATATAAAAAGTCCCCGGGTTTACAAATCAGGCTGCCCTAGATGTATTTGGAGGCAGATCTCCCCGCTCCAATGGAAGGCAGCAGATGAAGCAGCAGACAGCACAGGAGGTGCCTGGATGGCTGCACAGAAGCTGGCAGTGGAGGCCTAAAGAGGCTCTCTATGGAGGTTCAGGGGGGAGCAGGTGTAGGCTGTGATGACAGCTGGACTGCAGGCCATGGAGAAAGGGAAGGAAAGGGACACTGTCCCTAACCGCACACTGGATCCTCACTGCACTGGTGATGTGTTTACATGAAGTTCAGTCCTTGGAAATGAGAAAGTGCTATAAACAGAAATGTGTCTTGAAGCCAAGGAGCACCTGGGGACTTTCATTCTCAGCATTACAAGAGCTTCACTTCATTCACTACCACTATGAGAGGGTCCTCTTGTATTCCAAAAAACTGAATCAGAGCAAATCTGGACTGTCGTTCCTTGAAACTCTTTTCTCTGGGTGTTACTTTTGGGAATGGCTAAAAAAGTACTTCAGTATCCACTGTAGGTGTTGGCTGTGTCAACAGGGTCAGTAGCAAAATATTTATTCTTCCTGTCTGGGCCTTTGAACACAGTTTCTAAACAGAAACCATTTAAAAGAGTTTATTTCAAACTTTGTTATGTGATAGGTTAGAGATTTAATTAGGCATAGAAAAAAAACCAGTGGATAGAGGAACCTACGTGTTCTCTCTTCCAAAGCTCCTGTTAAGTTACACACACAGCTCTCTAGACATAGTCTTAAATCTAGATCTGAGCAAATCTCAAAATCTTATCTTCCAAGAAAGAATAGATTTTCGTATCTACATATCATTCTTATGTAATATTGTTCCCATTCTTATTAGAAAAAATTAGAGGCAGCAGTCAGGGCACCTGCCAGAAGAAAAAAATACAAGCTGCAGCTTTCTTCAGCAATATTTTCACTTAACACAGCTGAAAATCTCTTAGTTGAAAGAAAATTTTCTTCATGAATCTGATAACTTGCAAATATAGAGTCATGTTCTGTTATTACAGCAAGCTTTCCTAATTTGAAGACAGATTTTTTTTCCTCAAACTCCTGGAAATGATGAAGTAGTTAATGGTAGTTTAAATGGATTTTCCAACATTGTTTAATTTGATTTTTTTTGGTATTTTTACACAACTCTGCCCATAGCCACTATTAAGTAGCAATCTTCCATCTGGGTAGGGTGACATGTCATCCAGATGGCATTGGTGTTTACTCTAAGGCTCTCTAAACATCTGTCTTGCAGAGAAATTGAAGTATTATTTCTGCTCTGAACAGAAATTACTTCCAAATTTTCTGTACTATAAAAACATTATTTTCAGATTAGCAGCAGGGAAGCCATCCATTACTTCTTTAGGAGAGGTTATGACACAGATCTTGTGGGACAATAAAGCCTAATTGTAAGGATAAAAAGCTTAAACTCTAAGCCTGTCTGTGTTGGGTTGGTCTGCAAAGAGATAACATGCATGAAAAGTCTTGTTTTAGATAATGTGTTTGTTGCTGTGCCATTCCTATTAACCTACAGGCAAATATCTAATTGTCCCAACAGTTCACTTTTGGTTCTGATCTTCTGGGACACCGGAAGCATTGTGTTGTGGAGGTGAGCGGTACCTGCAACAGTGACTGGAAAGGGCTGCTCCCCCTCTTTGCGCAGGGAGTCCAGTGGGTGGTTTTGTGTCTGTCCTGATGGTGCTCTAGCCTTGACAGGTACAGATGGACTGATCTCAACACACTGAAAAAACAGACCACGTTTCTTAAGTAATGCTGTTATGCCCATCAGATCAGAAGCAGAGGTATGTTTCAGCGACATTACAGCAGTGAAACTGCTGAATTCAGCAGTCTTGAACAGGGTTCTGGACTTCCACTGCTAGATCAGATACTCCCATGTTGCCTGACCCTAGTGTAAGGTATTTTCTCCTCCTTGTGTGAGCTTTTTAGGCACTGTCTCCTACTGTGTAGTAGCTAACGTAACAGGACTCACTAGGCACAACTGCAACAAAATTAATAAATAATAATACATCTAGTCCCACTCTCTGCTATTACTAAATTGTTTGCTAAGCAGCATTTTTTAGTGTTAGTGTTTAGTTTAGTGTTCTCTAATAAATCAGTCTCTCTAGCCCCTTCATCCTTTTTATTGCATTTCTCTGAAGGAAGAAGTTAGAGAAGCACTAATAATGAAGTAGGCCTACATTTTCCACAATTCTTATCAGCTGCCAAGTTTTGTGTTATTCATAACTAATACATAATAACAATTTCTCAAAAATAAGCTAAACTGATAAAAAGGGTTTTGCTTGGCCCACTTCTAACTGTGCCTCAGTTTTCATTATACCTCCCACATACACTTTGTTATCACTTTTCAGGACATGGAATAAAAGCTTCCAGTCTTAGCCAGCTTTTTTCAGGTGCCTCACCTGGCTCCTCACTGGTGTGCAAACTTTAGCCAGCACTACGTTTGGATGCACTGACCCTTGAGTCCATATTTTACAGATTTGCATGCCTGAACATGCAAACAGATTGAGAGAAATAAGCTTTATACGAATCTCATGTTTGTATAAACACATATAAACACATTGGGGATGGTTTACACCATTTGGGCCATGTAGAAAGGACTGTACATGAAACTACATAAAACACCATATGTTTGAATTAGCAGCGGTAGACCTTGCTTTTTAAAAACATGTGCATTCTATCTTTTCTCTTAAGGAAGAGCTGAAGAATGCTAGACATGATTTTACACACTGTTTTAGAAGATAAACTGGATAAATTTGGGACTTGATGTGTGCCAAGGTCATTCATCTCACATAATGCTCATCCCTCATCTTTAATAGCATAATCTTCATAATCCCAAACTTTGAAATATAATGTTAAAGAGGTGAACTGCAAAAGCTTGCACAGCAACCAAAGCTGTATCAACCTATTCTCAATCATGTATACCTTTTGGCACAGAACTTGCCATATAACTGCTAGCCTCTTGTGATTCAGGACTAATAAATATAAAACAGCTAATTTGAACTTGAGAATTTTTTAGTAAGTAGTTTCTTTTGCAGTGGCAACAGTTGCACTGCTTTAGCTACAGGCAAATTTTGGAGAAGGTATTGATGTCCTTACACTGGTAGTTAGTTCCTCACATGAGTAAATCCACTGCAGCTGCTGTTCCTATCTAAGTTAACGTCTGCTGATGGAAAACTCTGTAAACATTCTGTGAAGAATAAAATAAATTATTTTTAAGTTAACTACTAGAAAGAGGGAAAAGAGATGGTTTTGTTGTGAAAAGGATCATGCTAAAGCTGTCAAGGGAGCAAACAGGCTGCTATTGCATAATGCATAGCAAGCATAGGCAGAGATATCTAGATCACTGAGCAGCACAGAACAGAAAAAAATTACTCCAAACAGTTGGTATTAAGTGCTAATTGCCTGAGCCTCTCTGAGATGATAGGAGTACATTCTGCTGCATGACCCAGTTCTGACACAAAGTAATTAAAGTCAAGCTTAGGCCAAACTCTTGATACCATAGACCTTGAGGAAATTTGTCTAAGTACTTAAGCTTGGATTTTATCATTGTGGTAGATCAAGCAAGCTTTAAAGCCATGAATGTAGTCCTCAAGGTCTTGATTTTTATAAAAGTAAAATAATATTTTGACGTGCAAAATAATATTTTGTTCTGGATCTGAGCAGTTTGGGTTAAACCCAAATATTGATAATATTCTTGTATATTTACAAATTTCATAGACCGACCACATAAACGTGTCCTTATCTCTGCATGTTTGAGAGATCCCTTTGATTTCAGTGTGTTCTTTCATGAATGTAAGTGCTCTGCAGGATCAGAGCTAAAGGATTTCGCATTTTACAGGACATAGCCCTTATCATGTATTATAAGGTAGATGCAGGCATAATACCTTCTCCATGATTCTGTAAACAAAAAAACTATAATTTTGCAAAAGAATTGGTATGTCAAAATGTAATTATAATAATGTTTATGTTTTCCTTAAATATGAAAACTATGTCTCCACACAGTATGAATTACTGAGCTCTTATAGAAAACTACTGTAAAAGACTCTGAGGCAAGAATCAATAGATGAACTCTTCTATAGCATGACAATCATGCAGAAATAGTGCCTTATGAATGGACTGCAGAACTGAAGTGTCAGGTATAATCTTCCTTATGTAATCACTAAGTAGGATCATCATGAAGTATTAATGTATTAGTCAATAAAATAGTCTGGATAAGGTCAAACACCTTAGGTGTTATCTCTTCAGCTATAATTGCTGTTACAACATGAGTTTATGAACAGCATGAAACATCCTCCATTTCAGCAGAGAAAAGACTTTGCCAAGTAACAGGCTGTTTGAAGATAATAGTAAAATAAAGGAAAAGAGTAAGTAGGACCTAACTCTGACAGATGCGGTTATAGGCCTGCATCTGGAAAGCCTCTTCCTGGGACAGATTCTCCCATTCTGCTACTTTTGTGCAAGTTAAATGTTGCAAAGGGACTGGAAACAATTTACCTCTTGGCAGCTCAGGATCCTCCATCTTTATGGGCTCCTTAGCAGGTTATTATGCTATTTTCCTGAGGCCATGACTTAGCAATGGTTATTCAAGGAGGAGAACCTGGCTAGATCACCTTGGCTAGCATCAGCAACTAAACAGCCTTGTTGTGCTGTTATTTCTCATGTTCATCCAGCAAGTCATGTCATGCCCAGTAGTTTCTCATGCTCTTCTCATGCCTAACCTTAGGCCAGGGCCTAGCCTTAACAAAATTTGCAGTGCTTTTAAGTGCAGTATGAGTGCAAATGAAGAATCAACACTACTTACAACATTCTTGCAGTCAGTTGCAAGTACTGCAGATGCCGGTCACAAAAAGTTAGATTTGTTATGAAATGCATGACATTAATTAAATTGTCTGCAAAAGCCAGTAGATACTAGTGCTCAAAGAATACATTTACTTTTACACCAGCAGCAAGTTTTTCTAATATTGAAGGGGTTTAGACTTTTATCAATAAGGATATTTTTAAGGAAAAAGAGAAGTCATAGAGGGACTAGAAACAGGCAATGAATAATCAGAGTTATTGATTCAAAATGTTACTCATTATTTTTCTGCTTATTGACATACCTTAACAAAACTAGAATATGCCAAAAGCCTTGCACTGATTTCTCATTCTTAAACCAATTTAAATGTATTAGGATTCTGATGAAATATATATCAGTCAGCAAGCCACTGAAAAGTAATTTTCAGTACAAGGTTATTTGTAACTGTGCATTCAAAGTTATACACAATATTATGCACCAATCATTCAAGAGGATTCACCTCAGAAAATCTATATATTTATTTGAAGCTTCAATGACTTCAACAACAGGCTTGATACGGGCTTGATCTTGCAAGGAGCAGCATTGGGATCCACCCAGGCACAAGCAGTCTGTGAACACAGAATTCACCGAACTTCCTAAGAAACTGGGGGTAAGATTGTTGGCTCTTTCTATTTATATACCATCTACTAGATTTCAAAGTTAACAGTGCTGTAGTGATGTAGGGGAATAGACAGGGATCGGCGACCGGAAGATCACGGGATGTGACGGAAAGATAGACTCCTCCCCATAGGAGTGGCAGGAACAGGAAGCGCAAGAGCTATATAAGCGTGTGACGCAGCTAAATAAATGGACATTTTGTATCCATCACATTGATGTCTGTGCATCACTGTCCCCAGGGTGGGTAGAGCCCTGTGTCCCGGAGATATGCGGCCCAAGATAAGTTCTCCTGTAGAAGCGTACGGCTACATAGTATAAAGAAACATCATTATCATCTGCAGTGTCCTGGCAACCCTGAATATATCAAATAAGTAATTTTAACTGGCTGTTAGAAAACAAAACAAAACAAAACAAAAACCAACCCCACAGTTTTATAGCATGGAAAGCTTCCTGCTACTAGTTCGTTAATATTATTTCCTTTATAAGATGTAGTTTTGTAATGGGCTGCAGTCTGAAGACATAAAAGTAGGATTTCAGTTTTTAATCTATATGACCTAATTAGTCAGGAAGTTTATACTAAGCTCATCAGCTGGAAGGACTCATTGCCTGTTTCAGAACAATGAATGTGCCTTGATTGCATTGTGTTTCCTAAATATTTCATTAATGCTGAGTTAAGAACATTTGTGTTCAGCAGAAATCAGGATCTAAATTCTCGTCTTCTACATGAGAAGAGCAAATGGAGAAGAATAGCTAACCTAAGCAATTGGGATTATTATTGTAGTAAATGATCTCCTTTGGACAAGAGAGAAAGATCAGCCTGACTTTTTCACAAGGCTGGATCAACCTCCTTCAGTACCACTGGTAACACAAACTCTCTGACACCTCTGCAGATCCTGATGAGAATAGATGTAACCATGTTTGAATGGCTGAACAATTTTCTCCCATGTCATTCTATGTATCCTAATGGGCAATTATTTTTTCCTTAAGGGTCAGTTCTATTCTATCATCTCTTCAGTATGCACAAGTGACTTCTAATAGAGGCAGCAGAGCTTTACCTAAGAGAAAGAAATTTCTTGCTCTAATTTGAGACTCCCCCCTCAAGATTACAATTTTTTTACTAATAGCAACTGACATGCTAAAAAGATCATTTAATTCTAGTCTGATACAACCCTGCAGAACTTAAAACACCAGCAGAAGCACACAGGTTTCACTTTTCATAGATATTGACAGGGAAGACTTTTGGGCACTGAAGCTTCCTCAGCTGTTAAACTGTTAGTATAGTTTTTAAATTTCTATTATGGTCCTTAGCATGAGTTTGGCCTGAGCCAAACTCTCCCAAATAATATTTAGATTTGAGTCATGGATTTTCATAGGCCAGAATCCATTCCTTATAAATAATTTCAAACAGCCTGTTTTGAATAAGAGAGTTTAATGCTACATAATAATAAACGATGGGCTTTGTTATGCCAGTTGACTTTAGTGCCAGAGATCAGTCACAAGCCTTTTACTAATCTTTTTCCACAAAGAGATCCCATTTCATTGTCTAGAGATACTTGCCCTCTTCCTCTACTCCTGTGACTCTTTTTTTCCAAATTTGTTTTAATAAATCTGTTCTTCTGTGCATCATTAAGACACTTTAGGAATTCCAAGGAACTCATCTTAGAATACAAATGAAAAGTCACAGAAAAAAGAAGTCCATCCAGAGATATTAAACAACAAGATATGAGCTTGGCTCAAGAATTCCTTGTGCTGTTGATTGCTAAGGGTTTGGAGGATTTACCAAAGAAATATTGTTATACCATTACCTTCTTGTACTTTTTCTGAATCATGTGCAATGGCCAGTGGGACTGCTCTGTACCCATACAGCTGTTCTTTTGTTCTTATAAGAACAACCAGAAAAATACCCATGGGAGAGATATTATTGTTCTTTCTCATAAAGTCATAAAGTAGCCTAGGAATTTTATTACATGCTGGCATCATGAAGAACAGTAAAATTTGTAGACCAGTGTATGAAAATCCATCTTGCTGATTAGCATGATTATTGTGGGTTTTTTCCTGTAGTAGTTATCTGTCATTAATAAAGGAGGAAAGCAGGAGATGTTCATATCCTGTTGTACAATAGACTAAATTGCAAAATCTGTTAAGGAGTTACAGTAATAGAAGACATCACTCCCAAATATGATGAGATTAAATATTGTTTTCCTTTGACAACAGACAACACACACACAAAAAAAAATCTATCAATACACACACGCGCATATAAAAATAGTAATAAGATTTTTAAAATGTAATAAAAATTACAAATAACTATATTTTCCTAGTGTCATATATAATTTGCTAGAGAAAGTATTAAAAGGCACCACATCTATTCCAGATTATATGGCTTTGAACTAGTGCATAACACCTTAGAAGAACAGAATTGGAAAAGTACGTAGGATTGATCTTCTTCTTACCGAGATCTGTGGGATGTTGTATCTGGCATTTATTGTAACAGGACTAAAATCTTACTCCTGCTTTAAAAATAAAATATGTTCTTTTTTTTTTTTTTTTAGCAGACAGCTATTAAATTCTAGACATTATTCCTATGCCAGTGATTGAAATCAAGAACATGCTTTTTCATAACCCCTGAATCATAGTCATCACTGTTTAGTTTTTCCATTATAACTGTTTCTAAACCATTCATTGTTACATGGTAATTTTATGTTTTAAACTGCAAGTTTAACTGAAATAATTTAGCTTTTCAAAATACTCTGAATATATTTTAGATTTGAGTTTTGATACATTCTAATCAATCTTTACTCATACAGGCAGATCTAGTATTGAAGTAGTATTTTTTTCAGTGGTCCAGTGAGCTTTATTTGCCTTGTATTTTTACAGGAACACAGTGTCAACCAGGATATACTCTGCAGAAAAAAAAGAAATTTTAATCTTCTATGTGTTATGTAGAAGGCTACATTCTCTCTTCAATAGGTGACAGCTTGGATGTTGTCCTATAAATATAGAAAATATTTCTCACAACATGCTGAATTGTTTATAGAGTTCAAAATTACTTTTTATTCTAAACAAAGAAAATTGTGCACACCTGATTTTAAATCTTGGTTGACAATGTTTTTATTCATGAACTGTAATTTTGGATACTGTCCATACAGACAATATATGGCAGACTTCATTTACAAGGTGGTGTATCTAGTGAGATTTTGCACACTTTTTTGCCATGTTAATATCACTGTCATTACGGTTTTTCACATCTGTCTAGACTGTTTTTAAATAAACTTTCTTAACATATAACCAGGAAACAGAGATGTTTATACAAATAAATTTCCGTATTTTCATACATCAGTTCAAACACTGATAAAGAACTAGATATATCTCTGAGCTAGTTAAGTTTGTGTCATTTTTCTGACTTCCAAAACTTACATTACATAATATATACGATTCTTTCCACAGTAGATGTATTCTTCTTGACCATAAATCACAGGAAGCTAGAGCAGAGTCATGAATTATTTTCAATAAAGGCTAGTTTGCATTAGGAATCTAACCTTTTGTCAGGATTGATTGTTGGCAATATTTAGCTCCAACCTGGGTTAAGCAAAAAGCTTCTCCCAATTTACTCATCAGTTTTGAATGCCTTCCTTATGTCAGATCCCTCACTTCTTGCTGTAGACACACATTCCAATTAATGAGAAAGTTTCTCCAGGAAATGGAGCCCACTGAAGTGTGGAATCATAGAATCATAGAATCGTTAAGGTTGGAAAAGACCCTTAAGATCATCAAGTCCAACCACTAACCTATTACTGCCAAGTCCACCACTAAATCATATCCTCAAGCACCACATCTACCCTTCTTTTAAATACCTCCAGGGATGGAGACTCCACCACTTCCCTGGGCAGCCTGTTCCAATGCCTGACAACCCTTTCAGTGAAGAATTTTTTCCCAATGTCCAACATAAACTTCCCCTGGCGCAGCTTGAGGCCATTTCCTCTCATCTTATCGCTTGTTACTAGGGAGAAGAGACTGACCCCCGCCTCACTACAACCTCCTTTCAGGTAGTTGTAGAGAGCAATAAGGTCTCCCCTCAGCCTCGTCTTCTCCAGAATAAACAACCCCAGCTCCCTCAGCCACTCCTCAGCCACTCCTCATAAGACTTGTTCTCCAGACCCTTCACCAACTTTGTTGCCCTTCTCTGGACATGCTCCAGCACCTCGATGTCCTTCTTGCAGTGAGTGGCCCAAAACTGCACACAGTACTCGAGGTGCGGCCTCACCAGTGCCAAGTACAGGGACATGATCACCTCCCTGCTCCTGCTGGCCACACTATTCCTGATACAAGCCAGGATGCTGTTGCCCTTCTTGGCCGCCTGAGCACACTGCTGGCTCATGTTCAGCCAGCTGTCAACCAACACCCCCAGGTCCTTTTCCTCCAGGCAGCTCTCCAGCCACTCTTCCCCAAGCCTGTAGCGTTGCGTGGTGTTGTTTTGACCCAAGTGCAGGACCTGGCACTTGGCCTTGTTGAATCTCATACCATTGGCTCCGGCCCAATGATCCAACCTGTCCAGGTCCTTCTGTAGGGCCTTCCTGCCCTCCAGCAGATCAACACTTCCACCCAGCTTGGTGTCATCTGCAAACTTACTGAGGGAGCACTCAATCTCTTCATCCAGATCATCAATGAAGATATTGAACAGGACCAGCCCCAACACTGAGCCCTGGGGAACACCACTCATGACTGGCCGCCAACTGGATTTGACTCCATTCACCACCACTCTGGGCTCGGCCGTCCAGCCAGTTTTTAACCCAGCGCAGGGTGCACTTATCCAAGCCGTGAGCAACCAGCTTCTCCAGGAGAATGCTGTGGGAGTGTGTGCTCAAAAATTTTTTACTGATAGGGGTATACAATCAAAAATGTTTGGAGAACACTGTCCTAGAGGGTCCCCGTGTAATTACAGAGATGCACAAAAACTACAAGCCAGGCAAACAGCAAGCTTTAGCTTCCTCTATAGGTCTCTGTAGAGGAACCGGAATGGGTTGCTAATACCCCACTCTGGCTTATCCTATTACCTTCCTAGGGGATTTGTCCCAGAGGCCTCCAAATATACACCATATTGAAATTTTCAGCATCATGTTTTTGGATGTGTAACAGAAGTTTTGTCATTGCTCATCTAGTCTTACAGATACTCTGTAGCAGTTCTTCTGTGTTTTCTTACTTTACTTTTTTAGTCCTCCTTCCTTTCCACATTGCTATTCACAACTCTGTCTGTACACACCCAGTTATTTTATTCTCTTTACCTTCCTCTTGTCCTGTGCTTCTCCCTATCTCTTTCTTTATCATATCCTCTGATTTTCACACATTTATTCTATGTGACTGCTTCACCACAGAGCAACCTTAATTTCACTCCAATTAAGTAATTATAAACTGCTCCCAGAGACAGGAACAAGTATAAACAAGAAAGGGAGAAAATAGTAAATGCAACTTTCCTATTGTAACTCTCACAGTCTCTTGTTTGCAATCACTTACCTTGTCAGATCTAAGTTTAGACTATGAATTCCTCAAGGTAGAAACCATTTTTCACGTTCCTAGAAACTGTTATGCCATCCTATTGAACTATATAAATATTGGTGCACATTTTTAAACACAATTAATCATTTGGTATGCCACAATGTTAATCTGTCCAGCTAAAGAGTGCTTAAAGGTTTATGAATTTTATATGGCAGGTACTATGCACTTCCTAAAATGGTGTTTCTTCAGAATACCATATATTGGGTAACTGAGGTAATTAATCATGCTAGAAAATTTGAGCTAATAATAACATCAATCTTACGCGTTTTGCACATGGAAATCTCACTGGCATCACTGCCAGGAAAAGCAGAGTTAAAAAAGCAGCAGGAAAGGAAGAGAGTTCTGCTAGGGGCTGCCCAATCCTGCAGTCTGACAGAGGTTCAGTGGCTGCAGTTCCACCCAGCTCATTACTCCATCCAGTAGTGAGGCTGAGCACATGGTCCCAACAGGTACACAGAAAAACACACGTATACAATATGCATGTTCACATGGCCAGCCATACCAACCAGCACAGGCAGAAAACACAGCTATCAGGCAAAAACAAGCAGCACCAGTGGCCTCCTCCTGTTCCATTATCCAGTCCATCAGGATAAAAGCCTCTTAGTGGAAATGTGCACATATGTACGAAGTGGATCCCTCTAGTAAGTGGCATAGACGCTGAGTCTGTACTGGAACTGGCCCCTGGATCCTATTCTACCTAGTTGTTAGCAGCCGGACATAGGAGCCCCAAGGTTAGCGGTTGGACTCGATGATCTTAAGGGTCTTTTCCAACCTTAACAATTCTATGATTCTATGATTCTGTGATCTGCAGCCCCACTCCAGCTGGTGGTACAGACCTACATATGTACACACACACTCTGGATGCACCTAGTAACTGATGTTAGACACTCAGTCTATCCAGTAACTTGCCTTGCAACCTGCTCATCTCCTGTTGCCTCATGCACTGACACACACACACAAATGAGTCCCTCGGTCGAACCCTAGACCCTATCGTGAGCCCAGTGATCCTCCTGGTCCCTCTAATAACCAACTGACAGATTTGGTGCTCTCTCCAGTGTCTGACCTCCGGTTCTGGACATTTCAATGCCCTACTTACAGACTGGTTCATCTTGATATTCATGCACACTGACATACATGTTCACACACTATGCACACACTCCAGTCTCTCTGAACAGGAATGTATGAGGCACTAGGAGGAGCAAACACCAGTCAGAAAAATGGCTGCAAGAAAGTCGTATGCTGGTTTCACTCAGATTAAGAGGATCCCAGTTTATTTACTTGCAACTGTTTAGAACAACCAGACTAAAAGACAAAGGATGGTGAGCAAATTCTTATTACTTCCAGTAATGTGTATTAATTATACAAAATTTTTTCAGTGTTCTTATGTAATATTATAAAAATACATTTTTACATAATAAAAGTAATATATTGTGATATATAAAATACTATTATATAATACAATAAAAATATAGTATATTATACATAATAAACATATACTATGTAAACATATATTATTACAGAGTAAATAATTTCACACCCAAATGTGAACGAATGGAAAGACTGTCAGTTCCTAGAGGACAAAAAGGCTATCCAAAACCAGCACAACACAATGCCAGGAGACATGAGGAGGACAGGACTCTTTGTCTTCTGTGTCATTCATTGCAAGGAATCCTGCTCAGACCACCTGAATATGCCTTGGGTGCTAGATGGACTACTTGGACACATATGGTTTAGTGGTTTTGAGTATGTGGGAAAGACAGCATGAGTGTGAATGAATGAAATATGTTTTGTTTTAAAATTGAATCACCTTTTCCTGTAATGCCTTCAGGCTGAGATTTGCTACATTTCTGTAGCTCCAGTGCTGCAACGTTATCTCCTTCAGGCTGGTTGAGATGTCATCTTGCTTAGCCTGTTAACTGCTGTGAACCTGCATTACTAGGTACACTAGAAATTATCTCAGTAACTGAAATTCTTAGCTTCAATTAATAAATTTCATTAGGTGATTGACATGTAAATGTTTTGTGTGGTAACATATCGTGCTATCACACCTCAGTCTGCTTGTAGATCTGTCTCTGTTTCTGTCACAATTCATTCATTGGGAAAGGTCTGTTCTGGAAACCTTGCCTGATGTTCAAAATAGAATTTGTTGGCACACTTAGTAAGCAATCATCACTGTTGTATTTGACTGCTAAAGGGCTCACAAACTTCCTAAATAATCTCACAAAAAATTCTAAATTTGCACAATAATACTTATACTATGAGCTTTGAAAATTGCCCATCCAGCCAGTTGCTATCTTTTTCTATCTTCACAGCAGTTTTGTTATTTCCGTTGTACTATTAAATGATAAATAAACAAGCACAGGTTCTCACAGTCTTAGAAAAGTTAAATTACTATCCAGTAAAGAGGAGCTCGTTCTGAGGAGAAACGTCAGGATTTAGTCAAGCAGTTGAAGCTGAATTTAATGAAATACAATTACAGATCAGCCAGGGTGGGGGGTGGGGGGAAGGTTTGAGTATATGTATATACTGCTATTTGTAACCACCCTTCATACATCAAGTGGTACATTCTGTTTCCCTAACAGAAAACATTTCTCTCCACTACAAATAAGTGAAATTTTCCTTTTCCTGCTTATTTTGGTATGCGGGGTTGGGGTATAATGTACAGCTGTAATAACAACAGCTAAAAACTTTGTAAGGAACTAGGCAAGAAGTGCGGTATACAGGTGACTGCTAAACTTATAAGGATGAAGCACTAGAAGAGCCCAAGGGCCGTATCTCCTTTAGTACCAGACACATATTGAGACATGAATGGCAGAGCATGTAAAAGGTAGAAATTTAAATACACAAAATGCCTTGCAATGCAGTGTAAAGGTTTATATTTCCTTCTTCCTCTCCTGTAAGAATGTTTTCCTCATTGTTAGAATAATACTGTATTTCTTGTACCCCTTCATTGTCTCTACACATGATTTTATAGTGAATGGCATACTTTCTGTAGAGAAGGTATAAAGTGTGTGAAGGTCTAGTGTTCAGCGTGCTCTTCTTGGAAGTTAAAAGTCTGGGGTAGACATAGGCATGCTAATAAAAGCTCGAGCCTTAGGTCAGCTACTTCCACATCTGCTGCCCGAATGCTAGGAAAGATACATACTCAAGTCTGGGGAAGGTACGAGAGAGTCCTCCCTGCCCCCCTCCCCCTTTCCTACTGCATATATGCATATATTTGTCATCTCCATGCTCAGCATGCTTGGTGCTGCAAATCCCACTCTGTACAATGTATGCAGCTATGAAAATGCAATTTCCTCTGATCTTTTCCAAAACGAGGTTACCTCTCCCTCCTTCTGATAAATGCTCATTCCCTCAGTCTCCGCTTTCAAGAAGACAATTTCTTATGGGAGAAACAGGCAATTCATTCCTATTTGCACATTTTCACAACTACAGATCCTGTAGCAGAGCCAGTTCCTCCTATACATGCAGACTTATTTTTTCAGCCATTACAAAGATTATGTATTTTCTATGTTTACATTTTAAGAGACTTGAAGTGTTTGTGCATGCCTACTACCTTTGAGCCAAAGCCAAACAGTATCTGTATTTTCAACTATGAACAATGGCAACTCTCTTCAGTTTCAGGTTAATTGATTTTATTGTACATTTTATTTCCCCTGTAAAAGGAAGCTCAGAGTTCTTTTCAGTTTATAATCTTATACACTCATATTCATCATATACACATATATACTCCTTCTTTTACGATATGACTTGTCAAGTTCTCACTCCACTCAAATCACTGACAAAAGCTTACTGAGTTTAAGTTCAGAATTTCATCCACTGTTACAGAAAATAAAGCTCTTTCCAGCCTGTGGTTCCAGAATAGGAACAACCCCTTTTAGCAGCAAACATGGTTAAAGTACTGTCATTTATTTGTGAGACAGAATTAAAGACATTTTTGCCATCTGGAGGAAACATTCTGTTACCATGGGTTTGTTTTGAAAATTCAAAAGGTGGCATCCTGTATGCGTAAGCAGAACACGATTTGTTTTTCAGACACAATGGCCTTACTTGAGCATTTGACAAAACCAAATGTAACAAGATGCTCTATTCACTGCTTATATATATCGGTAGGTAGGTTTGTGTACCAAAATTGGGACTAATCCAGGTTGTTTTCCTTTTCAAAGTCCTAATTTTCTCATCACAAAACTGCTGAAGGAGGGATGTGGTCATTTTCTATTTAGAATCTTTTTCTCTGACTCTCTCCTTAATTACAGATGTCTTTTCCAAATTTTACCAGCTGCTACTCTAACAGAAGATAAACAAACCAACTTGAGAAGATGTTCAGGAAGATGGAATCAGAAAACATGCATGGGATCTGGGAAAAGGAATATTGCCCTATTAGGAAACAGTGAGACTGTTCTAGAAAAAGGTTAAGGTACGTTGATTTTTCTTATGTATCAGAGCTATTCTACAACTGTTAAAATAGAATAAATAGGTGTATAAAGGATAACTAGATGAAGTCTTGCGTGAAAATTGAATAATATTACAATGACAGATTAATATACAGAAAGTGATGATCCAAGTCTAGTAAGCCAGCAAGCAACTCTAATTTAAAGGTGAAAAGTGAAAGGACTAACATCAGGTACAGGGTAAGCAAACTGTTGCATGCAGAACTCCCAGTCTGCTTCTTACACCTGAAGCTTTACCTTGCATGAGAGTGGAGAACACATCCTCAGCTTCTGTTCTCTGTCTTGTCTCAGGTGGATGCTTTTACTTCAAGTCCCCGGACGCAGTACAATATACCACCACAGGTGGTATTGATCTTCATATTATTAATCTCTGTTTTCTTGTTTGGGTATTAGAGAGGGGTTTTGATACAGGGTTCAGCATGGACTGCAAACAAAGAAAAAGACCAAATCTGACTGGGAAAATGTTAGTTGTGTTAAACAGGAATTATCACTGTTATTTATTTATAGTTGTAGTAGCCTCAGCAATTTTTTCTTTTGTTCAGAGGTACACTCTCAGGATAACAGACGAAACTCAGGCCAAGCAGAATAATTTGCCATGGATACTTTCTCAAGAGTTTCCTACATTTTATCTGACCATGTGTGACTTCACATTTCAGACAGTTTTCAGATAATTGAATATCTGTGACAAATGGACTCAATAAGAAATCAGTATTTTTTAATCAATTAACTATTCATAACTCACACACCACACCCCCCTCCACACACACACCCCCCCATCCACCGTCTTTTGGCCAGATCCACCGTGTTACAGTGTTCTTTCAGGGGTCCTGGTCTGTAGCCTCAATATACATATGTGAAACAAGATTCATGTTCCCTGTGAAGTCAATGGGGATATTTTGGATCTACTTCCTGATCTTGTCTGTTTTATTTCCAAAGAGAAAGCTATTCTGGCTCACTTTTTTGAAAACAATATCAGCTGAAAAAATTCCAGCAAGAATAACTACACTGGTGATCCGTAAGAAAAGAACACTAGGCTAATCCAGTTCTCTGAAACATGTCATCTGATCTTTTAGGGCATAATCACAGCATGGTGGGGGTTGGAAGGGACCTCTAGAGATCATCTTGTCCAACACCCCTGCTTGAGCAGGCACACCCAGAGCAGGGGGCCAGGACCACCTGCAGGCGGGTTTTGAATGTCTCCAGGGAAGGAGACTCCACAGCCTCCCTGGGCAGCCTGTTCCACTGCTCTGTCACCCGCACAGGAAAGAAGTTTTTCCTCATATTTAGGTGGAACTTCCTGTGTTCCAGCTTGTGCCCATTGCCCCTTGCCCTGTTGTTGGACACTACTGAAAAGACTCTGGCCCCATCCTCTTGGCACCCACCCTTCAGATATTTATAAGCATTGATAGCATCCCCTCTCAGTCTTCTCTTTTCTAGTCTAAACAATCTTAATTTTATAGCTAGATTTCATACTAGATCCCAAGTGATAATCTTGCAGGTTTCTCTATATTTAGGTAAAAGACATGAAAGTATGCTGGCAGAATGTACCCTCTGACAGTGGGGGCTGACACAGGACTAAGGACTAGAACTGAGGACTCACGACTGAGAAAGGGCTTTTCTTACCTGGACACCAGAAAGGCTTTGTTTGAATAATTAGTAATCTGGGAAAGCAACTACAGGGCTACTGAAATAAAGCTGGAAGGAAAAGTTTGCAAAGAGTCTAGATGTAAAAGAAAGGTTTAAAGGAAATTGCTGTAATTCAAAGTAGATTACTGTAAGAAGGCGGCTGCCTGAGGAAAAGAGTGTAAGAAACACTGACCCACGACTGGCCTCATCCTTGAATATCCTATGCTCCAATTTTTTTTTTCATTTTGGTTTTTAAGTGTTTTCTTGCTTCTCTGGAATACATCACATTTACAAATAGTCTTTTTACAAAAGACATGCACTAGACCTGGGCACATATCCCATCTTAGCAGCAGAAGTCATACTCACTGGTAGTGGTATCAGATGCTTCCTACTCAGTGTTCAGCTGTCTGTATGTAATCACTGTAAACCAGAGTGTTACTCGGGAAGCTCACATTCAGCTGACTTTCCATTATGATCTCTCTCAGACTCATTTTTCCTTGGGTTTCATATTGGAAGCCTGCCTACATTCTTTGCTCCCAGATGTATTACCTTACATTTAGTGGGACAGAAACATACAGACTGTGCCCAATTTACAAGATGATCCAGCTTTCTACATTAGTGACCTGTATTCTTCATTATATTTACCACTCCCTCAATCTTTGTCAACAGCAAATTTTATCAGTAATGATTTTGTGTCTTCCATGTCACCGGAAAACTTTAAATACTGCAAAACCAAGAATAGATCCCTATGGGGCTCCAGTAAAATCAGAAGAGTAGATGGTTGTCCTTACAGAATGACATTCTGAGACATGGATTTTTAAATCCATTTTAAATATACCATGTTGGCTTTGTATCATTCTGGCTTCTGATTTAAAATCCAGTAAAATCAAAGTGGAAGACAAGAAATTTCACCTTTATCAGTAAAATCTGTTATTTTTTCTTTCGTCATTTTAATTTGATAAAGTCTTTAATCATAAACATATGGTGATGTTATTATTTAAATACCCTCCTTTAATAGCAGTGCCTTAATGACTAATTGGTGCTACTCCAAGATGAGAAGGTGATTAACTGGTCACTTTATGTGCTGACAGCTAACTTTGGAGGGTCCTAAATTCCTTAGATGTCTCAGCTTTTACCAGTAAAAGCTTCTACCTGGATACTGAACATGTACTGCTGACCCCATACAAAGCCATCAGCATCATAACAGAGGTGAATTGTTCATTGTATATGTCAGGAATATTCACAAATTATGTGTTTCCATGTTTAGCTCATCTCTCATGCTTGTTTTAGTAACATTTCCAGAACTTGGTTAATGGTTCTGACCTCCCATATGGGCAGGTGTCTCTTTTATGGAACAACCCAATGTTTAGAGCAACAAGACCCATTTATCTACTTAAGTTTAAGAGGGAGTAAATCCCCTTCACAGCCCTTGTTCTATTCACGTTTCATGATCACAAATAAATCTTTACATTTGGCCCTCAGCTAGATTCAAGGCACCAGGAGGTGTTTCTGACCACACAGGTTCCAGTGGCTGAGACCTCTTTTGCAGTTAGGTGCCTGTGTGACTGCTTTCCACAGAGTGTCGGGAACTCTTTCCTCAAATGTTTGTAATAGTGATCATCTTGGACCTTCATTTCTGTTTCTTTTCTCTCACCTCTTCTAAGCAGACACCTGCCACTGTGTTGAATGTACAGACATGTTTCACTCAATCGGTCATTAGATGTTCAACTTTTCATTTTCTTAACTATAAAGGTAGAATAGAGATATACAAGGATTTTGAAAAACAGTCCTGTTTAAATGAAAAAGAAAACAAATAGGCAGATGCAGGGTATTCTCTGTCACCTGAAAAATTATGTTTAGAACAAAGGTGCTGACACAGTCTTGTCATCAGGGTGTCCCTCACTGTAACACACTTGGGCAGCTTTGGGGTGGGCAAGCATGCCACGTTTGTTTTAATAGGAGACTAAATGATTTACAAATGAGGCTACTTAGGCAAGGCAAGTATAAATAACTTCCTCAACAATCTATAACACCACACACCCATGTGTTTTTCTTTAGACTTTTAGATTGCTGCACAGACAGATGCCAGCTTTCAACCAGAGATATGATCTGGTAAAGGTACTTTTCCCATTTTCATAGAATCATAGAATGTCCTGAGTTGGAAGGGACCCTCAAGGATCATCATGTCCAACTTCTGTCCCTGCACAGGACAACCCCAAATTCACACCATGTGTCTGAGGGCATTGTCCAAATGTTTCTTGAATATCACCAGGCTTGGTGCTGTAACTACCTCCCTGGGGAGCCTGTTCCAGTGCTCCACCACTCTCTGGGTGAAGAACCTTTTCCTAATATCCAACCTAAACCTCCCCTGAGACATCTCCCTGCCATTCCCTAGGGTCCTGTCATTGGTCACTAGAGAGAAGAGATCAGCGCCTGCCCCTCCTCCTCCCCTCGTGAGGAAGCTGCAGACCACAATGGGGTCTCCCCTCAGTCTCCTCTTCTCCAGGCTGAATAAACCAAGTCAAATTAGCCACCTTTCATATGATTTCTCCTCTAAACCCTTCACCAACTTCATGGCCCTCCTCTGGACACTCTCCAGTAGCTTTGCACCCCTAATGTACTGCGATGCCCAAAACTGCGCACAGCACTCAAGGTGAGGCTGCACCAGCGCAGAGCAGAACAGGACAATCCCCTCCCTCGGCTGGCTGCAATGCAGGGCTTGATGCACCCCAGGGCATGGTTGGCTTCTTGGCTGCCAGGGCACACTGTTGGCTCATGTTCGGCTTGCCATCGACCAGAACCCCCAGATCCCTCTTTGCAGAGCTGCTCTCCAGCCTCTCATTCCTCAGCCTGTATGAACATCCAGGGTTGCCATGCTCCAGGTGCAGAATCCGACACTTGCCCTTGTTAAACTTCATGTAGTTGGTGATTGCTCAGCTTTCTAATTTGTTTAGATCTCTCTGCAGGGCCTCTCTGCCCTCAAAAGTGTCAACAGCTCATCCCAGTTTTGTGTCATCAGCAAACTTAATTAGTATTCTTTCAAGTCCTGCATCCAAGTCATTAAGTTATTCTGTAAGATGGGAAATATATATGTTTATATGATTATTGCCCAGATGTTTGAATTTATTTGACATGTCATGGCATTGGCCTTGCCATGATTTTCCTTCCTTTCTGGATCTGTCCCTCCTTGTTTAGTTGCCAGATGAATGCAGTTGACATCTAAGAAATTTCCTTTATGTATCATAAATGTTCTTATTTAGCACTTGCTGTTTCACCTGATGGGATCAGTTTACCCTTTCCACATGCACAGTGTAACAATTCTCTCAATTAGCCCCCCATCCACTGGAAGTTTAACTGTGCCAGCTGTAAGGCAGTGCTTGCTGATGGCTTCTCTTGGATAATACACAGCTGCAGTATGTTTGAACTGCTTTCTTTTACATCTATCTTTCTGATCACTAGATTACTTTTTCTGATTTAAAAGTAAAACTGTCATTACAAGGAACAGCAAGCGGTTTATTCTGTCTCTTTGGCATTCTGAGTCCTTTGTTTGAAACAGACCTTAGCTCCTATTCTCAAAATAGTTTGAAAGACAAGGTCATACAATATGTCTTTCTCTTTTAAACAACATTAGGCAGTAATTCTTCAATTCAGACTATCCTATAGTGCTCTGCTCTTATTACATTACAGAGATGAAGACTGCACCTGAAAACAAAACAAAACAAAACAAAAAAATATCAAGCCAAAAGAACATTTTACATACATTAACTCCCTGGGGAAAAAAAAATAATTTAAAGTTGATTCTGGGTACCTTCCCTTTTTCAGTCCTTTATGGTACACTACAGAATGTTGAACAGATTTCTTTGCTTGTCATGAATGGCCAGCAGTTCCTCCAGTCTTAAAAGGAGTAATCATTGACAATCAAACACACAATCACTCACTGCCCCACCCAATAGACACAACACATAAACAAGATAGGTGAAAATATTTTTGTTTAATTTTATATTCAACATTAGAATTTTTTTTGCATAAATTTTTCCCTCCACTCCCCAAAACATCTAGCTTCTAAAGTAATATATGAGCATAGACATATAATGGCATGCGAGATTATTATTTTTCTCAGAACTTTTTGTAAAATACAGATTCAATATGCACATCTTCCCTCTTTTTATTTAGCAAAATGGAATATGGGGACAACACCATGTTAACTGACATTAATATCCATCTAGAATAAGCAGGTCAGGAAGGCTCTGTAGACGATCAGGCTTCCTGTAAGGTCAATGGAAAGACAAAGGAACATCCATTACATCACAAAATAAACACCTAAAATAAATAGCATTCTTTGTTGCTGTAGGAAGTCCGTCCATATGGGGGACACCTTTGTCTCCCTTCTGAATATGTCTACATCAAAAAAGTAATTCTGGAAAGAATCTAGATAGCTACTTTAAACTTGACACCCAAAATACATTAAAATAATCCAGCTTCAAAGGATAATCCAAAGGTTAATCCAAATGAAAAATATAAAAATTGTTGCCAATCAATTAAATAAAAATAAGCCCTAAGACACGAGCATGTTCACTAAGTTCCCTTCACAATGGAAAGGTACAACTCTTTTTGCTTTTGCTTTGCTTCCTCTTAACACTTTGAACATCACATCTAGTTCCAGACAGAAGCCCTATAAATAGTTCCTAAGACCAAGGAAGGGTCTGAAGCTGTAGATTATGGAGAAGCCTCTACTTCTTCCTGCCTAGTATTCGAGTTGGTATGCTCTAATATCACTTGCTAAAGCAGGCTCTGGAGACAAGGCAAGACTTAATTCACAGAATCATTATTATGGGCTGATTAAAGATTTATAATTAGCAGCTGGGTGAAGCTTTAAAATAATTCTGTGGTATATAAATGTAGGACCTAATGAGGTGGAAGGATTCACCCCGTCTAAGGCACCTAAGTTGGAAAGATATTCCTAGTTCCCTTTGCTGTCAAAGAAAGAGAGGCACTTCTAGAGGGGTATTCAGCTCCTCTGATTCACCCCTTAGGGGGTGGTCTCTCTCCACCTATTTTGCCTGGGATTTTCCAGTTAGTTCCCACTAGAAGGAGAGAGGGTGGAAGGAATTCAGGCTCGATAATGGATATCAGCCTTTCAGTCCTTTGAACATTTTCCCTTTCATGTGCTGTCCCTTGTTTGTTTGCTTGGTTTTGTGCATTTAATATGTTATTCCTTTTGTACACATTAATGGACAGATGTATAGTCATTAAATAAATCATCTGTTATGCAGCTTACATTATCTGGATGATAACTGGTTTAGAGGAAAGGCTGAGAGAATTGGGGTTATTCAGCCTGAAGAAAAGAAGACTCCAGGGAGACCTTTCTGCAGTCCTTCAGTACTTAAAAGGGGACTTATATGAAAGATGGGGACAGACTTTTTAGTAGGGCCTGTTGTGACAGGAGAAGGGGTAGCGGTTTTAAAGTAAAAGAGGGTAGATTTAGACTAGATATAGGGAAGATATTTTTTATGATGAGGGTGGTGAAACACTGGCACAGGGTGCCCAGGGAGGTGGTAAATGCCCCATCCCTGGAAACATTCAGGGTCAGGCTGGACGGGGCTCTGAGCAACCTGATCTAGTTGAAGATGTCCCTGCTCACTGCAGGGGGGTTGGACTAGGTGACCTCTAAAGGTCCCGTCCAACCCAAACCATTCTATGATTCTATGCTTCTATGACAAATTCCAACCAAAATATTCCTCTCAAGTACTGCCTAGTCATTGTTTGTTTCCTTTCTGCCCTAGAGGCAGTGTCTTCTGCAAGGTATCGTTATCTCTAGCTGTCTCCAAACCTCACATTCTTCAGTTATAATAATTCTTCAGTTATTTATGTATTATGTAATTTATGAATTTACTTGGTGTGAATACTCAGCATATTGATCAAGGAATAAATTGGACCCTCAGTATTTGCATAGAATTTAAATATAATTTATATTTCCCTCTAACAGGTCTTTACACTGTTGCTTGTCATTTAACTATGCACAGTAATGTATTCATTCTCACAGAGGCTTCTACCATGTGTTCAAATACTGGTAAAAGTTAACTTTAAAAAAGCAGGAGTTTTGTAGCAACTGAATTTTCAGAAACACAAAATAAACAGGAACCGAACAGGTTCCTCAGATGCATTGCCTGTAATTCTGATAAATCAGCCTTTTTATGTTGTGTAGGAGTCTGGTAATGCCCACCATAGTGATTCACTTCCTTTTATTTTATACTCTTCTTGGTTTGCCTGGCTTTCTCCAGTGTGAAGAAAGCAAACACCACTGATGTATATTACATATCCAGTCCTTCCAGAATCGGAGAAGCTTTAGTTTCAACAGGCTGCTAAGTACCCATTAAAATGAGTTGTCCCGGTCTCCTCAGACTCGAAGCAAATTATCACGGTTTTTTGATTTCCTAGACTTTTTTAACAAACAAACCAAAGAAAAAGTTAATCTGCAGGAAGATCACAGCAAGTGGCTTAAAGCTGATGGCAGATGTTCTTAGACCCTCATCATACTAAAATTTCATTTGAGCTAAGAGAAAAAAAAGACTTTAAATAAGGTTCTGCTATGACAATTTTACATTTAAGTAAAAATAAGACATAAAGCTTGGAGTTATATTTTAGTCCTACACTTTTCTAAATAAGGTGGTTTTACACAACATGAGTGGAAGTTTGATAATGGGCAGTTTATTATAGGGCCTGTGCAATTGGAGGGTTTAGTTTAGCCAGTTGCCAAAACAGATCAGTGTGACAAAAGCAGATGAAACGGATGGCGTTTAGATTACATTTGTTAGAATGACAAAACAATATCTACCATTACCAATAGCTAAGTAGGGTGAATGTCCCGCCTGATATTATGAGGTAAAGTTACCTAAGCAGCCAAGAATTGTTGCAGTAACTTGTATTAGTCTATTGGTTTGGATTATATAAAACCACAATAGTAAAGTTGTTTACTTAAACCAGTTGTGTATGCACTAAGCTCAAATTTCAACCAGCTACTCTCGTGTTGCCATCTCTCTGTCAAGAAGTCTTTGTTCATTCTGCAGAACAAGTTTAAAAACTAAAATGCAGTTACTAGGAGAGACAAAAAAAATGGGACATTAAAGAAGATTCATGAGTTATTTTAGATCAATGTAAATTACTAATAACTTTCTATCCCCCAGACCTCAGACCCTATTATGTCAGGGCACAATACAAATTACTAATATTCAAGCCAATTAGATTTATTTACATAATTCAGGAAAATAGAACATGTTCAGACTTAACCTCAGATGCAGTGTCAACATCTTAACTATATTTGCTTAACCATTCTACAATTGTGAAAAATCTCTGTAGCTTTAGAGTTCCCATATATCCTGAAACTTACTTTCAGTGTCATTTATCATTGTATCTGAAGTGAAACAATACTCACTGACAGGCTTTTATAGATATATTTAGTTTACAACTCACGGCCACTTAAAAGAAGTGGAAGACTGTTTTTCTTTGAGCGACTTCTCAGTTAGCAGTATCTGAAGTATCATCTCTTTAGGAAACAAAACCTTTACTGAATTATTTCTTCACTGGGAGTAGAGTTCAGCAGTTGTATGACTGTTTTTCTGAACTAAAAATGTCATCAACCTTGCTGTAGTATTTTTCAGGCCTATTCATTCCATTAAATCTTCCAGCATTTGAACTTACATAGCAGGAAAAAGATTTTGTATTACTAAGACTGATTATTTTAAAAGAATGTATGCCTTCTCAGAAGTGAAAGAACAGAGACTGTAGAAACCCTACATTAAAAAAAAACAAACAACCCCAACCCAAAACAAACCAACCAAGCTAGGGCATATGATCCTAGCAGCTTTATTGTAATAGCTCCCCAAATGAGTTGCAGGGTGACTACGTCTGCCTGAAACACCTCAAGTTATTTTAACAGATTCAGAATTGCACAAATCCATCTGCAGGATTATCATAAAATCATACACCCTTGAGCTAAAGTGTCCCTCTAGAAATAGGGAATCCAGAAGATGGGAAAAGGAGTCCAAAGTAGGCACCAGGATGTGTGAAAATTACAATTTCCAGCCATTTAGGTGGGAATTGGACTCCACATTTACTTCACAGAATCTTTGCTATATAGGGTTGCCTTAAAATGACAAATTACATAAAAATGTCGTTTTAATGCTTTTAGCTTTAGTTCTGTCATGGAAGCTTCGATTTATAAATTAGGCTCTGAAATACAGACTGAGAAATACCCCTTTTTTATGACAAAATTATGCTTTTCAGAGCAAGAACAGTAGTGCATTTACACGGACAACTGACATCTCACATAATGTTCCACAACCTGAAAAAAAATGAAAATAAAGACTATGTTTACTGATAATGGATTTGTTAGGATCTCTATCTTGCTGCCAACAGGCACAGGAAAAAGTTCTTTGGCTACATGCATGTGTTGGCTACTCCTAGTGTTGATGGAAGAACTGAAACGTCTTTCAATATCATCCAAGTGAAAGGAGATCTTTGTTCTGTGTTCTAGTGGGACCGAAAACATACATTTTGAAACTCAAAGGTGTATGCTGTAGGAAGACTTAGAAGATGTTTGTTAACTGAGGAGGCTTCAACAGGGGAAGTTAGACTAAATGTGTCACTGTTAAATTTATGATGGGTTCCAGAGGCCCAGACACTTTTAGGTTCCAAGAAATCTCAAAGTAATGCAAAATATGAAGAAAAATTATTTTTGCATGTACTTCACAAAAGCAGATTCACTGACTGCATAATTCTGTTTGAATAAAATATTTAAATTTGAAGCTTAAACTTCACTTACTAGGAACATAAAATATTTCCATGGAATAGCTTGCAAGAGACCAGAAAAAAAAAAAGAAAAAAAAAGGAAAGTATTCAGTTATGCTATAAGGCCTTAGGTATACATATAACTTGCATATTTTTATTCTAAGTATCAATATAAATAAGAGTTTTCTCCCAACTTTCTTATTTTATGTTTCATTTAAAAAATCTTAATGATGTGAGTGTTTGAGAATTAAAAAGTGGGTTTGAATTCGGTTTCATATCAGCTGTAAGATATTTCAGCTCTTGGTGTGCTCACAGGTGTGCTCTCCTCGCCAAAATATCAGATAACATTGGCATTGGAATTGAATGGGAATTGAATGGGTTACACAGTAACCAGGGAATTGTCAAGGGACTTTTGAAGCACAGGAAAGGTCAGCTCAAAAAGAAGTATAGGAAATATGAAAATTTTAATGGTAAGAAGACAGACTTTGGAGAGGGAAGTTGAGCAGCAAGGCTGGCATGACCGTGCCAGATACAACCCTGTGGTACTGGGGGCTCTGCATGGGCCTGGCAGCATGGCCCCCCACAGGCACCCCCAGCAGTGAAA
Source organism: Phalacrocorax aristotelis (assembly GCF_949628215.1). Lineage (NCBI taxonomy): Eukaryota > Metazoa > Chordata > Aves > Suliformes > Phalacrocoracidae > Phalacrocorax > Phalacrocorax aristotelis. The sequence goes on from NC_134277.1 coordinate 139,272,844, forward strand.
AAAAGTTCAACATTTTGAAACGTGGAGTCCATGGCTACCTTCAACTTGTCTGTCTCTCACAGATAGCCGCGTCCTTCATAGTTTTCACTCCCAGGGTTAAGCAGGCCGTCCTGTACAGAAAACAAGATTGAATCGTCTACATCAATTCTTCCAGTCATAATAGGAGTAAGAAAAAGTATATGAAGGCAGCTGTCCACTCTGCCTCTAGTTAACAATATATTTCTTGACCCAATGTAGTATGTAGCCCCTGAGATGCAGATGAGAGAGAAGTTGATAAATAGAAGTCTTCCTGCTCATAATTGTTCTACTTTGCCTATCTCCCAAGCCAGAGAAACTCCTAAGCTATTTGACACTGCCTTTTAGTGATGTTTACAATACATTTAGCAATTTAAAATTTGTAGTTGTTAGATATAGTAAGGAAAAAGAAAACATTCTGAAAGAATGTTACAGTTACTAACATAATTGACTTGAAGAAACAACACGAAAATAACTTTTGCTTGGTACACAATAATTTCAGAAGAGATATTTGCCTTATTTCAATTTTATGAATCCTACTTTAATTTATAAAAAATGTTCTGCTAAAAGTTTCCAGGTGACTATGAGATGATCATTGCTTTCAGTACGTCACACATCATGGCTTTCTATTGTTGATCCATCCCTTTCTACTACAACCACGTATGTCAGGCAAGTCAGCCCAAACTCGGGAGCCCAACTCCCTCTAGGAAAGTATTTAATCATACACAGGCATGTAAACTTAATTTCCCTGCTGAACAGGATTTAATCCTGTACATGTTTGAAACACATCTCACTTCATAAGTACACGTGAACAGTTCTAATTACCCATCTAAAATCAACTGCTACTTATTGCATAGCTATTAAAGTACACTGAACCATACCCTTCTTCCAGTTATATATTTTAACTGATTCAGATATTTAAAGCATTTAGACATAATCCAGAGGGAGGGAAGTGACAGGTCAGTATGCCCCAAAATCACACAGGAACCTGGAAAAATGACCCCCTCCCTTGCACCGCCACACTGGATTAGAGACATATTCCCCTCAACAAACACATTTTTCTCAGCAAAAAGGGAAGATTTTATTAAGTTAAAAGTTTAAGGGCGCAGCAAAGCAGCAGCAGCTGCCACCTTGGTGGGCGTTGGCTATGGCAGGTGCAGTAGCAGCCTCAGCTCCTCTTCCCCAGAATAGAGAGACCCTGTGGCTCTGGGCTCCTGCTGATTCAGGTTCTTGAAGAAGCCAAAGGACAGTCATGGAGAGAGCTTGATCATGCAAACTCTTGCTAAGGTCTCCTCTTTCAAAAGTCGCAGACAAGCATGTCCATGGCAGACTGCCCCAGCAGCTTCCTCCTATGGCTTGCGTATCTTCTCTGCAGGTCCCTGGGGAGGTCCATGGAGCAGGAAGCATGGTCCTTGCTGTACCTTGGCACCTTTGAATCATTACAGGGACCTCGGTTCACCGACAAGGCTTTGAAATGCAGGAGGTTTTGCAAAGATAGCTGTTGCCACAATTTCTTTACTAAGTTCTCATGAAGGTGTGTATAGCAAATAACCTCTAATTAAACAGAACAATCAAATAAATTAAATGTGCAGTTCACAGATGTAGTAGAATATGTTTGCGAGTGTATCTTGTTAGTGGGTACTCACACAAAAGACTAGGAAAAGAGACAAAAGAATAAATTAAACACCCAGATGCACATACCTTCACGAGCCATAGATAACAGAGACAATGTCAAAGACCAGATCTCTCAGGTGTCTGACTGAGACAGACCATGGATGGAAGCACTCAAAACCAGATGTTCTGTGACTAATAAGAAGGGGAAAACAATATTATTCTGAGTCTCAGGAGACAGAATAAACTTATTATGAGATATTTGAAAGGGCTTGTGAGATTGCGAAGATTATTGTGGGATGTTTAGAGGGGTCAAAAAAAGTAGCGTGTAAACAAGTTGTTGGTCTGGCACACTTGACTGGCTAAGTCTTGCTCATGATCATCACAGTCTGTTGAGTCTTGTTATTAAATCCTTCTCCTAAGTGTTTTCCTGTGTGAGTGAGAGCCAACTTTGGCATGCTTGGAGGAATCCCATGGGCTAGGGCTCTAGAAGGCATGGGGGTCCAAGAGGGCTGGACAATATTCAAGAACCAGTTCCTCTGAGCTCAAGATCGGTGCATCCTTAGGAGGAAGAAGTCAAAGCAGAGGAGCCAGGAGACCTGCATGGATGAGCAAAGAGCTTCTAGAGGAATTCAAATGGAAGAGGGAGGTCCAGAGTATGTGGAAAAAAGGACTGGCCATTTGGAAGGAATATAGGAATGTTGTCAGGGTATGCAGAGATGCAAGGAGGAAAGCCAAGGCCCACTTGGAACTCAGTCAGGCAAGGAATGTCAAGGATAACAAGGGGGGTTTCTTCAAATACATCAGCAGCAAAAGCAAGACTGGGGATACAGTGGGCCCACTGCTGAACAAGAGGATGGGGCCAGACTCTTTTCAGTGGTGTCCAACAACAGGACAAGGGTCAATGGGCACAAGTTGGAACACAGGAAGTTCCACCTAAATATGAGGAAAAACTTCTTTCCTGTGCGGGTGACAGAGCAGTGGAACAGGCTGCCCAGGGAGGCTGTGCTGTGGAGTCTCCTTCCCTGGAGACATTCAAAACCCGCCTGCAGGTGGTCCTGGCCCCCTGCTCTGGGTGTGCCTGCTCAAGCAGGGGTGTTGGACAAGATGATCTCCCTCTGGAGATCAACCTCTTCCAAAACCTACCATCCTGTGATTCTGTGATTTTGTGCTTTGTGTGTTTATGCATGTGTGCTTGAGACCTGCTATTGATCATGAAGCTGGGCTAGCCAGCAAGTAGGAGGACTGGTCTAAGTGGCTGCTATGGAAGACAGAGATCAAGGGGGCTTATAGGAAGGGTGTCTGGTAGATGGAAAGACTAGAGCCTAGGGGCATGTACTGGGTAGGGGTCTGGGTGAATATCTAAGGCCAGCTCCTGGAGGGATCCATTTACATGATGCATGATGCTAGCAAATTGGAAACTGGAATAGCCAGTGAGTCACAGCACAGGTCTGGGAGCCAATAACTGGAGAGGCCATAGGTCTGGGGCTGGATACTGGGGAGACTGGGGCAGCTACTGCAAGGATCCTAAGACAGGGCCAGCCTCCTGCAAGTCCCATTTGTGAGTGTATGATTGTGGGCTCTGTCAGTAAGCCCTGAAACTGATTAGCCTGCAAGTGAGAACAGGATCAGGCCATTGGTGTGATTCACATCTGTGGGAGTGCTGTTTGTGGGCGCGTGCTGTCTGTAAGGGCACAGCCCTCTCCCATCTGTGTTAGTTTGCTGTCAATTGGTTGTGTGTGCATGTATGTAAGTAAGTGTGTGTGTCTCAAGGCTGTCTGCTTGGCCTCACTAGGGCCCAAATGTGGGCTGGCTTTTGGGGACTGGACCAGGAGTTGTCCTCCGCATTTTTGGCTCTGGTGGGCTGGGAATGATAACTCCCTTGGGTCCTGAAGTTCACTGTATTTGGCATTCCTTTAGCTTATAGTCCTACGCAACCCTTCTGAATCACACCTTGCATGCAGAGGGAGGGAGCTGCAGGCACTGGGCTCATAGCTCCTTCCAGGAGCCCCCAGCCACAACCAGAACCTCCACATATCTCCAGAAACCCAAATCCAAACACAAAACTTGTACGGAGAATAACAAAAGCAATCAATGTGACACAGAAAGAGAGAGGATAGACACTAGAGTGCATAATCAGGGTGCCAATGCCCCATTTTTTACAGTAATGGAACGTTAATTAGGTGAAAACTCTTCCAAAGGAGCCATATTGCATGCTATGGAGTAGATCACAAAAAAGCAATTGGTTCCTGTGAATTTGATCTGGAAGCAGATACAATTCTTCCTTGAGCTCTAGCCTGACAGCTGGTTGGATCTGAGGCAGATTAAACAGACACCTGACAAACTCATTGACTCTACTAAAAGCACAAGTGCATTTTTTCCCATTTTCTGTACCTAGCATGGTACCTAGCAAGGGATTCTCTGAATCTCTTAAAGAAGGTGAAATGCAGTTCTGATACATAATTGTCCAAGTACAAGGGGAAAAAATATCTTTCTTGTCCACAAAAGTGCCCAGAGGAAAATCTAAAGCATTGAACCAATTTAGTACTGTACAAACGCAGTGGAATATGTTTCCTGTTATGTATCAAAAATTCTTGGCCAACTGTTATTGATAAAGAACCCATTTCCTTTTTATCTTCCCAGGGTACTGAAAGGGGAAGAGAAGGTGATGGAAGGGAAATACTGTTAGTGCTATTTCTTTTGTCAGTTTTTTTTTTTTTCTCATTCTGTTTTGATTTTTATTTTATTGCTGTTCTATTTTTGTACCTATGTAAGTAGTACGTAGGCTGCTGACAAAATAACTGTTCCTTGGCCTCATTCAAAACACTGGCAAATATTTGAAGCATCAGAACAAACTCTTTAGTCTTCACTGAAGGGGAGACTTTCAATTTCATTGACAAAGTTAATTCTTTAGGATTAAAAATGTCATTCATATCCCAGATCCACCTTGACATTTTCTTGTCCATGTGTTTATGAAAAAATGTGAAAGAACTGAACAGCTGTTAATTATTGAGACAACTACTGCAGAAACCCCAGTGCAAAATTATGAGGCAAAATTTGCCTGTGTTATCTTTCTTGCTCCTTAGGGCCACCAAGATACTATATGCTGGTCATAGCTTGTCACCGTTATGAAATCCATCAAGGGGTATTAAATCCACTAAAAGCAAAGGAATCTTGCTTTTAAACCTCTGTATAAAGTGGTGATCTCTGAGGAAGCCATCCGAGAAAGTCCTCCAAATTCAGGCACGTTCTACATCATGCATCTTGAACTACTTTCTTACACCTTAGGGAAAAGTCTTTCCTTCTCTTTAGAAACTATGACAAATAATTCATTCATTGCAAGCTGTACATCAGGTACATAGGTTTTATTTAACCTTCCTGTTCGCATATATAAAAATATATATACACATACTGAATTTTTAATGGAGTAGGTGATAGGCTGAGCACATAGACTTCTACTGATTATCGTACTGGGTTAGGGAAGCAAAAAAATATATGAAAACTATTCCAAGGATTAATATTTAATTTTTAATATAGAAGTACTCAGCTGGCCTCAGTGTGCCAAGTCAGTCTTTTCGTAAGTCACACTGACTACCAACACACAGAAGGCATATTCGATAGAAATCTTGATGATGTAAAGAACTGTGCCAGGGAGACTGTCACAGTATGATACACAGGATTCCTTTTCTCAGATTAGGCCTTCATCTGTGTAAAGATTCAATTACTAACGGTGAGCATGACTGTTATGGTAGCCCTCAAAGACATATTTTCAGGATCATTATCGCAAAATTTATCATCACCCTAGTGGTTGATTATCATTGTGTCTGGTTTCAGTGAAGAGGCAGAAAAGAATTACATGCGCTTATCCCATTTAAATATTGATATTAAGTATATCTGCTAATGTATGGATTAATATGGAATACAGAGTTCAGTAAATTTATATTTGAAGTCTCAGTTACCCAAAGAAGTGGGAAACTTAGTAGTTTACTTACTGAGTTAAGTCAACTATAACAAACATTGCTTGTTCACCAACTCTCTATATAAATATATGTATAAACACATAGATGACAGTATGGAATCTAGTCGAGTATCTTCAGCCACTTCCCCAGATATACTGCTTTAAATTTGCCTTATTCTCTTCCACAGTCCTGTATCTCGGTGTGTCAGGTCCTGCCAGAGGTCTCCCTGTGCCCATGGTGGTGGTTTATATTGAATAGCTCTAACGAGATTTTGATTCTTTGCATTTCTCAATTCACTTTTAGAGTACATGTCAACAGTTAGTGTCTATGATAATTTTTAACACTGAGATGAACATCTTACCTGTGTGTTGTATAAGGTATCGACTTTGGCTAGCTTTAAGCCTGGCACCTGTTAGTGTCATTTGATTAACTTACAGGATAAGACAGTGAAAAGTAACTTCCTATACACTTATTAATATAATTCAGGTATTTAGACTGTTTTTGTGTTTCCCCCCAGCTATCTTTTTTTGAGGAGCCCTCCTATATGTAGCCATTTCTTATAAAACAGAAACATCTTTGATAACTTTGCTCACCCTTGTAGCCTTTATCCAAACATGGCTATATTACACACTATTATTACTTTGCTACTATATGAATTTTGGTGTACAAGTGGAGAAAAGAAGGCAGAACTTCAGATGGAATTTAAGAGGCAGGTATGTAATGGATTTATGCCGCAGCGTAATGATTTCTCTATTATTATTATTTTGTTTTGTTCTGTATTCCATTCCTAACAACTTCTAAAATCTCATTTGTTTTTCTTCACTGCTACCATGTATTGAACTGACATTTTTATAGATTTCTCCTTCATATTCCTAAGAGCTTTTCTCAAACACTAATCATTGGCTTAGGAAACATCATAATATATACGAATTTTATTTTTTTCTTATGTTCTTCACTTGTATGTAATTTCATTTATATGCCTTTCATTTCTGAGTCCCTTAGTATTGTGCAGCTTTTCTTTTTAAAATTATTAACTCTCATTCCTTGTCCTTATTACTGTTAAAATAATCAGCAAACTTTGTCATATAACTCTTTCCAGATCATTTATGAATACAGTGAATAACACTCTCTGGCAGAGACTCCTCTGAATTTTATTTATGATGTCTCTCTGTTGTGGAAACTAGATAATAATGCTTTGTTTTGTTTCCTGTACTTTAATAACTTGCTCATCCATCTGAGGACCTTACAGCCTTTGCTATCACAGCTAAATTTCTTTAAGAATGTTTGGAGAAGGATCTTGCTAAATGCCTTTTGGAAATCTAGAAAAGTATATCCACTTGATTAGCATTATTTATGTGTTTCAAGAACTCTAATAGATTAATCTGTTACTAAAGTAATTCTGATTCAGCTCTCATATATGGGATTTATCCATACGTTTACAAGTCCGTCTCCTAAGGTCGGTTTTCTCACTAGAGATGACAGTTTACTTGGCTGCAGTTTTTCAGATTTTGCAGAAAGCTCTCTAAAAAAAATCACTGCCACTTTACCCACCTTCCAGTCATGAGGCAGTTTTAGGAAAACACAATACAGTACAATCCATAAATCTGTTATTTCTTTTTTCAGTTCCTTCAGAATACTTAATTCAAGCAGAAGTGTGATACTTATCCTATCAACTATTCTTTAACATCTTATACTGACATTTCAGCTTGAAATGTTGCTGTGATAATCACAACCAGGAAGATAATGCTACCTCTCCACGTTCTTCTACTCTTAACACAGATATAGCATTTTGCATCTCCATGGAAGTTTGTGACAGGAAAACTGTGCCAGGTATACCACCAAATAAAGTAAAAAACCTTAAAAAATGGTTGATTGGGGGGTTCCCCTTGGCTAGCAGCCAGCATCCCACCCAGCTGATCACTCACTCCCCCTCCTCAACAGGACCAGGGCAGAAAATAAGGTGGAAAACCTTGTGGGTTGAGGTAAAGACAGGGAGATAACTTACCAATCACTGTCATAGGCCAAACAGACTTAGGTTGTGGGAAATGAATTTATTGCTAAGTAAAATAGGTTTGGATAGCGAGAAACAAAGACAAGTTAAACCACCTTCCCCTCACCTCTTCCTTTTTCACAGGCTCAATTTCACTTTTTTATTCCTGACACTTTTACATCTCTCCTCCCCAAGTGGTGGAGGGGGTTAGGGAATGGGAGTTTTTGTCAGTCTGTATCAGTTCCTCTCTGCAGCTTCTTCCTCCTCTCACTTTTCCCCTGCGGGGCCTCTCCACAGGCTGTGGTCCTTCAGGATGAACCTGCGCCAGCATAGGGACCTCCACAGGCTGCAGTGTGCATGTCTGCTCCACCGTGGTCTCTTCTATAGGCTGCAGGGGAATTTCTGCTTCAGTGCCTGAAGCACCTCCTCCCCTTTGTTATTCACTGACCCCAGTGCTCATAGGGATGTTTCTCACTTTTTTTTTTTTTTCACTTCTCATTCCCTATCAGTGTTTTCACCCTTTTTAAAATAAATTTTCCCAAAGGCACCACTTGGTTGACAGGCTCAACTGTGTTTGGTTTACTGGAGTTGGCTGGAACTGGCTGTGTCTGGCATGGAGAAGCCCCGACCTTTCCTCAGAGGCCACCCTGCAGCCCCCCACTGCCAGCACCTGGGCACTGACAGAATATGCAATCACTAAACCCCTGTAAGCCACCAAGAGGTCCCTGGGAAGGAGATCAGATAACTTGTACCACTCAGAAGGAACTTGCTGTGACAAATGCAACCTTAGAGTGTGAAGAAACAAGAATCCTATAGAATTTCAGTGACCCCGCTTAAGACATCCACTGCAAAGGATCTGCTTTCATATCTAAGCCAGTGCCTAAATTCCCTCTGCATTGACTGGAGAGGCAGTTTAGAATCAGATTCACACCAGTTGCCATAATATTTCCTAAATGAACACTGAGGGAAAAAAAAAACCAATACTGAGAAATACTGATGAAATAGGGTATTTAAAATCCTTCTTTCCTCTCTGGGTTAAGTACATGAATGACAAAAGCTTTCTGGAGATTAAATATATAAATTTTCCCTTTTTAGACAAAGAGGAAAGAAGACTGAGTTGTTGAAAGCCATCAGATTCCTAAGAAGAACCAGATCCCCTTGAGCTCTGGGGGCTTTGGAGTCCAGAAGTCTCCACACACCGGGGACAATGCTTGAATGAGTCACCTATTTCCAAACATGCAATTTACCCAGTTCATCAACTGATGATGTCCCAGAGCTCCAGATGTGCCTATCTGTTCCCCTGGCTGGTGGCTAAGACTAGAGGAAGAGCTGCACTGTCTCCCTCCTTCAGTGCTTCTTAATAGTAAGCTTAAGTGTCACCTTCCTCAACAGGCTGTTACTAATCATAGTTTTGGTGCTCAGGGTATGGAGAGCTTAGACATGCAACTCTGTATTGGCAATTCTACTCATTTCAATACTGAGTATTACAACAGCTGGCCAGTGGTGATTATGTGAATCACCAAGGGTCAAAAAAGTGATCTGTCTGTACTGGGAAGTTGAACATTATTGCAGTTAGGTTAGTGTTACCATCACCTAGGTATCTTTCTCACTCTAGCCACAAGACTACAAAAGTAGCTGCAAAACCACTTTATGATTTATGCAGGTGGAAAGAATCAGCCGTTGAAGAACTCCTGAGGTTGCTGGGCTGCAGACTGGGACTAACCACTGTAATAATCCATGTAAAGAGTATGAAGGAAAAGAGACTTGGGGAATAAGATTACCAGTGCTAAAATAGTTACTTTTATGAATAAAGAAGAAAGCTCTGCAGGAATCATCCAGCTTCTGAGATAAACAGGCACATATGATTGTGCCAGTGTAATCTGGAGAGAGGTGGGAGAGATGAAGAGAGAGTTTTTGTCCCTCAAGGAACTGTTCCTGCAGCCCACATTAACAGAAGCACAACTGGTGTGCAGTGCCTTGTAGCCTGACCTACCAGAGGAGTAATTTAATCTTCAGAACTTTCAATTTCTTGTCTCTCTGAACCACTTAAGTTCAATTCTTTTAATTAACATTTAAATGAGATTACAATTCCCTGTTTGCATTTTCAAAGGTCGTTAGGACTTTATGGTATTAGGCAATGTCCCTTTCATATCAAAGGATTTGAGAAATCTTTTCACATCCAGGCATTTTATGCTTTCCAGTACTGTTGATCTGGATTTGTTTTGCTGCTTCCTCTTTAACTACTGGTTGTGCCTGGGCTTAGTAAGTAACACAGCCAGAAAAATGTGCATGGCCCAGATTTCCCCCAAAATTAAGTAAATAGAAACTCCACTGTCAAAATTAATTTCCATATCATATAAAGAACTACTCTTTCTAAACACTCTGGTCTTTAGTTCTTTTCTCATTTCTCACAGAATGTTTACCTTAATGCATTTCCAACCTTTTATTACATTAGTAATATTCTCTGTGTCCTTATTTGCCTGTTCCCTCATCCTCTGAGAGACCTGAGTATACATGGTATGGTAACATTTCACAGCAAGATACAAGCTTGTGCTACATGGTATAAGCCAGCATGTAAGCAAAGCACTGTACAAATAGCTGTGTGTGCAAAAGCTGTAGCTGGCGTTCAGCATTACAGTCAGAGGGCATTCAGCACTGCTGCCCTTGTAAGGCCTTTTTTTTTTCTCTCAACTATGTCCTGTCCTGCTAACTGATATCCATATGGCATAGCCCAATTAATGTCTCTTCTCTATGCTGTTTGTAATGTGCAAAAGCTCTGCTACACACATGAATTTCAACAGTGAATCAGTGGAGGCACCTTCCTTACAGGTGATAAGAGTGACTTAACTATATCTGAATTTTAGTTGACTCAAACAAAAGAAATCAGGAAGTGGTACACGAGGAAACAGTGTACCTCTGCCTGACACTTACACAACTGTAGTATAGGCTGTTCAACGGAGAGAGGAACCAACTTCAAAGGCCACCAGCTAGGGTACAGATCTATTATAGTCAGGTAGAGCCCTAATGTGATTGCTTTAGGCATAGGTTAGGAGGTACAAGTTGGCAATTATGTGCTATGCTAGACTCTTAAGGAGCATTTAAGTTCCTGTATCCCAAACTGATTTTCTGATAGGCTAGACTGACCTTTGAGAAGGTCTGTCTTTTCTTTGCCTCTGAGTTTGTTACAGTTCTGAGCCTAAACAGTGCCACAGTGATTCCTGGAATAACTGCTTCCCAAAAGAAAACACAGGTTTTATCTCTAAAAGACCTAGTGCACTCTAAAAGAAAATCTGCAATACACACAGTATGGACTTCCAGGGAAACAGGACCTGGAAGAGGTTTGGTATCGAACTTACTTCACTCTGCGACAGTATTCATGTACTCTGTATCTTCCTTGTAAAACTAGTCCTTCAAAGATAATAGAGTATTTCTTTAAAAAAGAACAACATGAATAGAAAAACCCTTCAGGATCTTTTCAACCTGAATCTATTACTTTAATCAATGTATAAGCACAGACATGTAGTGGGAAGCTGGCCAGTGTGACAGGGAAACAACTTCCTTGTGCAGAAACAGAGGGAGTGTAGCCACACTTGTCATTTGTCACGGTGAGAATGTTTGACTGATGCTGAAAATCAAAGCAAAAATTATCTATGAACAACAGCACAAAAGCACTGCACAATAAATCTCTTATCTAGCAATTAGACAGCAAGTGAGCAAGTCATGGATAACAAGGATGCCTCTACATGTCACTTCAGGGGAACATTTTAAATAGAAGACTCCTAGAAAAGTGAAGAAAGGTAATCAATATGGTGATTAATGACAGTAATTTCACACCAACATCTGGGAAATTTAGCATGCTCTTTAGGAGTTGTTTCTTGCAGTGATTGTGAAGGGATGAATGAGTTGCAAACCAAACTTCACATCAATATATTGAACAGTGTGGCAGCAGCAATACTTATTTCAGCTTGAAAACTTTCCAGAAATTAAATACTAATATAAAAACATCTTTGAAAAATATTGTGTTTTCAAGTACTTTTTTGTTGTTGTTTTCCTGGATGCTACTTTGCTTTTACAGCTTACCCTCTCTGGTCCTCCTGAATTATATCTTGACTATTTCAGATTAAAAAAAAAATATAATAATTTCACTGGGAAAAGAGATGCTTAAGTGGAAATGTCTATATGTTGCATTTAATATATCACACACTGAAGTAAGAGCATACATTTTTGTTAAGCCTTGGAAAAGCTCTTTTACATTCTGAATGTTTCTGCAGAGGATTGTAATACACCTTTTGGGTTCAAAGTGACTCAGGTGAACATTGGTTAGACATTGACCAGTGTGTAGCTTTTTGTTCCAGTGAAGCACAGTTCAAATGCGCACCTAAACTTTGCATATCTTATAGCAAAAATCTGTTTACCAATACAGACTCATTTTCACCACCAGCAGCAGCGCATTGCCAATATACTTGGAGAAAAGACAGTTTGACTCTTGCATAGGCTTTAGGACTGAATAATGTTCATTAAAGTGCAAGGCTCACAATCCATAGTAAGACCCAGAGTTTTCCTAGTTGGCTTAGTAGGTGATCTATAAAATCCTAGTTTCTTTTATCCTTAGCTTCTTTTCAGTGGAAAATGAGCACGTTCCGTGCCATTGTAAGCTGTGTAGAACTGAAAAATTAATATATAATATATTCATAAGTTTTCATTCCATTGACAACTATTGATGTCCAGATGTTCAATTGACTTTGTTCACTGTTTGTAATAATTCAAACAAGTAGCAGGAAAGTGTTTAGCAAGCAGTGATAAAGAATTTTTGTTATTCATAAGCAGTTTTGTCTAATTGGTTAATGTAATAATGACTGTGTTTCTTCATTGGAAAGATTTTTGGAGGAGAATAATTTCTGGAAGATAAATCTTTTATTTGGACCCAAACATTAAAACAAAAATCTATTATCTGCCACATAATTATGTGAAAATAAGTCTGAAAAAAGTTCAAGTTATGGCACCAAATTTCTTATATGTTAACTGTGATTGCTGGATGTTTCTAATAACTTTCTGCCTGTAACACCATGTTCACCTATAAAGTAAATGGTATTAAGAAAGCATGGATCAACTTGGAAGCTGTTTTAATTCATATCTTTCAGAAACAACGCACTTCCATGAACTTAAGATGTTAAGATATTTAAGACACTCCCCAGACCCTTCCATTCAGAACTGGTGTTTTTCCTGTCAGTCACCTGCAGACAAGGTCCAACCAGGGGTCTTTTCCTCTTTCTCGTGTGTGCGAAGTGCAATCAATGACTTCTGTAGCATCTGATTTATTCTGTTCTCTTCCTTTCTTCCCCTACTCAGCTAAAAAATAGAACTTCCTTTTTTTTTCTTTTTTTTTTTTTCTAAATGGTGAGCTACTCGTGAGTTTTAGCAAGTGTAAAACATATGCACCTCTGATTTAGAATGGAACACAGTAAGGTTTCAGGTAGCTTAGCTATGTGATGCTTTTGGCCTCAGGTCTTGGATCAGCTTACAAGCACTGCGTTCTTTCTTGCTTGGGCTCTAAAACAATAATATCTTTCAGTTTATCTCCAAAAAGATTGGGCTTGTTCCTGGTTCCCTACACCCACACATATGCATGGGTGTAGGAAACCTTTAACCCTCTGTAGCCTAAGAGACTTACACATTTGTTGACACGTGAGGAACATAGATCTTTGACAAGCTGAGCTGGAAGGTCAAAATTTTACAAAACTCTCTGTCTGAGACCTGTGGTTTTCTATTGTGATTTGATTTCAAGAAAAGTTTTTTTTTTGTTTTATCCTTTTTTCATTCTATTTTCTAATCTGAATCATTTAGGAGACATGGTAGTGTTGGGTTGATGGTTGGACTTGATGATCCTAGAGGTCTTTTCCAAACTTTATGATTCTATTCTATCAGACTTAACTTTTCTTTACACTATACTTTTCACGGTTTTCCTTAAACACAAGAAAGGAGGAAATTCAGCCACCTGTTCATCATTTTTGTAGTGGCTGTGACAGCAATCTCTAATGAGTGGCCCTTCAGACATTCCAGAATTATCCATAATATCTCTATACATTGTCATTACGTGTTAGACATTCCTCTTTTGAGGCTAAAGTTGGTTATAATGTTATACAGTATCTGAAGAGCAGCAGCTATAAATCTTACAGTAATACATACCAATTAAACCACAATGCCTTTATGAAACTTTTTTTCTGTTCTCTTATTTATTGACAGATTTTTTTTTTAATTACAACACAATGAAACGATGGTAAGTACATAAGATGCAATAGTATAAAAAGCCATTTTAACCCTTCCCTTGGTTAAGACACTTACAGCAGACAAGAACTGCCCCACCCCAATTCCCCCCTTCTCAAATGAAAACAAAAAATAAATATAAATTAATAAATATAAAACAAATCACTGCACAGCCCTTAACTCTTTGATTGCCATGGCAAGAACCATAATGATGATTCTAGCATGTGACTTTCTGTGGTTAAAGGTTGCCGCAGCAGTCAAAGGGTTATAGCATTGTAAACATAAGTATTTTGTTGAAAATGTTCAGTCATGTTAATGGTCTACAGCAATGAGATTATTATCGTGACCCCTTGACCTTTAATGACACAACATTATAAGGAGTTAAAGAGATAATAGCTTGGTGAGCTGTTACATAGATTAATTAAACCATTTTGTTTAACAATGCACTATGAGGTCTTGATTTACTAATAAAAGACAACTTGTGTATAATAAAACACTGTTCAATGCATTGATCAATAAAAACAATGAAAAAATCAGTCTAAGCACCACAAAATTTTGCCTGATTATATCTGACAGTCATAATACACTTTAGCACCATTTAGTCAGCCTTGCATTTGCACACAAACAAGCTTTGTGTTTGTCAGTAGAAGCTACCTGAAAGAATAACATATGTCAGTTATAAAAAGGTTACTGTATAGAATGCTGTGTGAACCAATAAAATAAAATAAAATAAAACAGAATAAAACAAAATAACAATAATAAAATGAAATTTAGTTGCAGAAAGCAAATAAATGCTCCAGTTATTTTGTTACTATCACGCATCCTAATGAGCCAAACATGGGCATGAAATGCATATGGGGCTATGCAGAGAAAGGGGAATATAAATGGGAAATTTGCATCACACAGAGAAATCATCACATCCATATTCTAACTTATTTTCCAGGCTTTGTAAATTAAACAAGCAATTGTTGGGTGGTTCAAGAAGTAGAGCTGTAAAAAGAGTTGATGTTTAACAATGTGTGAGTTTTATGGTCATGTTATGCATAAAACCACTTTCAGAGATATCCTAACAACTGCACCAAAACCCTTGTCTCTGCATGAAACATTAACTTCCTCTTTCTCAGAGGTGGAGGATAAACAAACTAATCACAGTGTGGGAAGAGTCACAACTGTAGCAGTGTCTAGCTAACATATCAGAACCAGAACAACTTCTGCTGGAATTACAAGGAGGAAGGAATGGCAACAAGACAGAAAATGGAATCAGCTGCTAAAATAACACCCAACAAACAGAACTAAGGAAGAAATCAGGTTCTGGTAGATACAAGAGTACAGCACTTGGAGAGAAAGGAAGGTACATGTTATTCAGAAAGTAAGAGAAACAAGAATGTGTATGAAGCATTGAGAACAATGTACCCTTCTTGTACATATCCATATCAAACTCTGATTGACTACACACTGATAAAACCAGCTGTACATGCTTTAACTGCTAACAATACTAACCACAGGACTGGCAAGGAGCAGACATCACCTCCCTCAATCAGCTTCTGATCATATAGGAACACTTATCACATACAATAAACCTACAGAAGTCAAACACCTGCATCTTTGTCTGCAAGCTGATGAATCCAATTCCCAGACTGCAGGAGCAGATGTCAGAGAGAGTTCTTCATTAATATGATATTTATGGTGCCTAAAAATTAGGATCCATCAGAAAACAATTCATAATAGCGAAGCATTCTGCCATGCACCACTGCTAGCGTATTATGCTACAGCACTAATGTAATGGTAGTTGATGTATGTGTATGAACTGAGTTGTGGTAGAGGAAGGAGTCCGGCCATATAATTATTGTCTGGATATCCATGACAGACTATAGGTATCAGAATGTGAAGGAGAAAGAGAAAAATGCTAAAGATGAGAACTGGAACCACTGGAAATGGCACAAAGATTTTTGAAATGTAGCTTTCTAGCCTGCTCACCTCTCACAGACGGCATAACTATGTGTGCAAATGGTATGCAATGGCTGGCATCAGAAATGATAGGTCTCTATGGTTACACCAGTGTACACATTACCAGGCAAGTAGTCACAAGATGCCAATAAGGAGTCCATGATGGTCACTGCTGGCTGTAACACATCATTTTTGTTGTAAAAGATACAAAGGATGGCAGTGCCAATGATGGCAGATACTTCAATAATCTGAAATGAGTAACTTGGAGTTCAATGCTGGGGGACTGGACAATGAACAATATTTAGTGATATACACCAAGTTCCTAAAATGTTCACAGGAGTTTTTCAGAAAGTCCTGCCTCTTCACTGTAGACACAAAAAGCTGCATTTCCTACTGACAGACTGTAAAAAGTTCTGTGTGATTAAATGAGATGGACAACAAAACTATTTTCTTCTTTTCTCTGTATAGTCAACAGATCATTTCTCACTTGACTACCAAGAGCATATAACATTAAATATTGCCTTAATTAATCAGGAAACATGTCAGGGCACAGTGAAAAAGGGGGGGTGGAGGGGAATCAGAAGTTTGATCCTATTTATCAATTTACATAAAGAAATAGCAATAGATGGTCTATCCAAATGTCATAAATGTATTTCTGTTATATCAAACACTTCAGGACTGAAATATCATGGAGATAAAGATACATGGCTGTAATATAGACTAACAGAGGTAAAGGCTTCTTTGTCCTTCAGTATTTCATCCAGTGGAGTTCTTCAAATGACAGATGACTTTTTGGATCTAATTTCTGAAAACAAAAGTCAGAACATTTCACTGTGGCAAGTTTTTGCACATGGATTGAGACTGATGTTAGTTTGACTAAATCTCTCTCAGATTTTTCATTGCAGCAGATACACAATGTGCTCTCTATATATTTATAGTCACGTTTAGAGTAACTACACTTAGGAGCTTTCTGACTGACTGCTTTTTGGTGGGTTATGACACCAAATATAGAATTCAGTGGGCTTTCTACAGCCTAACAGGTATCCTTGTTGTTGGAGACCAATAACTCTTTCAAAGCTATCACCAGCTTCCTTATAATATCTGTTCTCTTTTATTGTTGATTATGCAGCAGTTACACGCAATTTCAGTAGTGTCAGTGGTGCTTGGCTCCTTCCCTTTCTGATAAACTGGTTTTGTACTTGCAACTACAAACCAAAATATTCTCATTCCTTTTCTTATATTCTTCTGGAAATGAAAAATGGAAATGTTCTTATGCTGCTTTTTCTGTGTCTGTCTGCAGCCTTTGACCAAAAGACCTAGATGGCTTTGCAGTGGACCCTAGAAGTTGGGGAAAGTGAGTTCATGACTAAGTTTCTTCTGAGAAAGATTTCAGTAGGATGTTCCTTTAAATCTGTATTGTCATCACTGTGATCCAAGGACTATCACCTTCAGAGGAATGCATATTGACAGTAGGTGATGCCCTGTGTATCTTGGATGACGAGAAGGGAGGATCATAATACTTGATCTATCCTATAAAATGGTTTTCAGCCAGACACAGTAAGACAGTACTGTGCATGAATTGACAAGACTTATCTGCATGGTTTTGGAAACACAATAAAGATGGATGTTAGGCATATACTTAGTTAACACTGTTTTACCAAATGCATTACATATAGTAAGAACTGGGAATAGACTATTCGTATCATCACACATTCCTTCAAATCTGGATTCCTATTCAAGATTAAAATTTCTTGGGTATAGCAATCTCAGGTATTTCTGTGAGCTGTGTGAGTATTAACAATGGCTATCCTGAAAGATTGTT
Source organism: Phalacrocorax aristotelis (assembly GCF_949628215.1). NCBI lineage: Eukaryota > Metazoa > Chordata > Aves > Suliformes > Phalacrocoracidae > Phalacrocorax > Phalacrocorax aristotelis. Next base: position 139,290,452 of record NC_134277.1, read on the forward strand.
TTAATAGTTTTCATCTACCTCGTGATGCCTGGCCAGACTTCATAGCACTTTATCATATGAGGTAAAAAACAACCATGTAAATACAAGCCGCAGCTATGCCTTGCAGGTATGAATTGTGGTTGTCATGCTCATTTAAAACAGTACTGTATGTTGCTGATGATGTCTTCTGAATACATACCATCACATGTACCATTTCCTAACTTGTATGACTCTACTTATATCCAAGCAGACAAACTGCTTGGAGCTGACTTCAACATGGTGCTCCTGCAAGATATAGAGATGATCAGTATGTGAGCACTGACAATGTTGTGGCAATAGCCAAGCATGGCATATACAGTATGTGCATCTCTGTTGAGGTTCGTTGTATGCCTAAATATGGGGTTGTTCATTTCAACGGGAATATATCAGCTGTACTATAGTATTTTTTGAGCTACATATATAATATCGTGTAATTGTGAAATCTGACAAAGAGTATTATAAAACATCATTTAACATTATGGAAAAACCTACTTTATTTTCTTTGATGTTGTAAAGGAACCAAAATTTGTTCACACCTTATAAATGAGTTAGCACTGATTGCCTGCTGACTGTAAGTACTTTCAGCTTCCACAAGGTGGATTATTTTATGTACAGCCATGTAAATTATGAATATGTGTGTAGGCTGGGTGTTAAACTATGCCAACAAATCAGGATGGAAATCTGGATTAGAAACATTGTTTTCTGACTTGACACACCATGCTCTGCAAATGGTGAACCCATCTGGGCATGCACTGATTTGCAGAGTTACGCTGCTCTGTTGCCAGTGGGCAAGTAATGTAATACTTCACTAAAAACTCTTCAGACTCCATTGTCGTATTGTTAAGGGCTAATCTGGTACTTTAGGAAGGTATTTTTTCCCAGCCTTCTGTTGCTGATCCCAGTTCCCAGAAAGCCAGTTCCCCGAATGATGGTTGGAGAAATGGAGGATCCAGGACACATGCATGGCACAAAATGAAAGTGATTGTTCCACGAGTTAGTGCCAGATGGCAAGATGGAGAGAATGTTCAGTATATATTTTACTGCAACAGCAAAAAAAATAACGGGCATGAAAGACTATGAATTAAGATATGCTGATAGCTCGCCAAGGAGATTAAGCTTGTAGTTATAAAAAGGTTGTGATGCCATTTCATAGAGTAGAAATTATTACTATCTAAAGAGAAAACTTTGGTTTATGTGGTGGCTATTACAGTTATCATCTGTGGACAATGTCATTCTACAGAAACAGGAGAAACTAAGCTCTGTGACTGGAAAGCTTCCTGCCATCATAAATGGCTGGCATGTGTAATGATTATTTTTCATGTATTTTTACTGTGACAGCAAGTGGCACTATGCTGCATGCACATCCAAGTGAAGAAAATTGTCTTTAGCATGCTAGTTTACATCAGCATTTCTTCATTTACATCTCTGCCACTAAAATTTATTTCATCTATACTGTGGGCAGACCGGAGCAGTACTTAAGGCTATCACCACAACGCAAACATACTTTATGTACACCTCTCACAGAATGTCATATCTCAAAGACATAATGGGCCGCTGCAACTGCAAATGTTAATAAACTGACTATAATTGGTAGTTGATATGCTAAAGTTTATGTATACTGGGAAACAAGACCTGTTTATGATGCATGTGTTTAACGCTGTCTACGTGCTTCTTTGAAATACATTTTGATTTTAGGAACAAATGCTTGCTGTGGTCACATACTGATGATCCTTCAAAATACGATTTCCTGATTATCACTGAGCTTTACTAGTTACATACATACCTCAAATAATGCCACATTGTACAGAATCTATGTGGCCTAACATTAGAGGCTACCTTAGATCAAGCATCAAATGGACCCAGTCTGCAACAAGCGATGGTATGCTTTTGATGCTTACCAGACATTTTCGGCATCAATGGCATCGATGACAATGCATTTCTCTAGCAGCCTCTGACATCTCACATGGCAAGTCACAAGAATGGGTTAGACAGATTCACTCACACATTACATTTTTCCATGAGACCAGTGGCAGACAATTCATTGATTTACATGCATAAATCAGAGATTAATTTTATAAGTATATGGTTCATTTACACCTGATTTTGTAACTGACATATGTTTAAATGATCTTATGTGAACCACTCTGTTTGTCTGCAGTCTGTGTACCATGAGCCAAGGAAGTTCGCCTAACGTTACAGTGCTGGTGTATCAGTCACAGCTATACCATTGTATTCAATAACAGGTTTTTTGTTCCTCAGCTCCCACACAATATTATTTGATTTACAGCATAGCCGAACACCTAAGTGGCCAGTGACATTTGTTCCCTCCACTGATAATAATGATTTTCCTTATGGCTGATAGGGCTGCAGTCATCTATTTACGCTTCTGGAAATAGAGCTGTCCAAAGACAGTCTTGACAAAAACAAAAGGCGACAGGGAGCTATTGTTCTGTAATGGCTGCTTCACATCTACTGCCACATGAACAGCTTCCCCCACTTCTGCAATTGCTGATAAAACTTAGGCCATGTTGTGAGAAGATATGGAGGCCAGTACAGAGCAAGCCCCTGCAGTCATATCCTTGCTCCTCAGCCCAGTCATCTTGTGCTGTCTCCAGTTTAGGCTGCTAATGGTGTAGTACCTTGCAATTCTACTTTCTTAAAAATGCAGTGCCTGGACCATTCACTTTTCAGTTGCTATGTGTCTTTTTTAAAGTTTGCCCTAGTGATGGTTCAAATGCAAAAAACTAGATTAGGAATGTAATGCTTCCATTGCTTATAGGCAGACCTACTTTCTATTCTACACACTTTTTTCTAACCAACAAGCTAGAATTTGGTTCTATATAATTTGGTACCAAAAGCTACATTTAACTGACAATAAGATTGCGAAGTAAGACCCCCAAAAAAGTTGAAAATTCAAAAATTAAGCCTTACACTCTGTTCTTAACCCACAGTGCTAATGGCACAGGAGTCTTGACCAAACAACCGGGGAGGTGAAGTACACTTCCAACAAGAAGTGTAAGTCTGCCCCTTAAGTTTGAATCTATTAGCTTCTGCTATTTTCATTCACAAAATTAGCCTTAAAAAATCTTTTTCTTTAATTATCCCCTCCCTTTGCCCCACTTTGAAAGAAGAAAAAGAACAAAAGTTCATAGGAAGATAGAAAATACGTATTACATTTATTCAGGAGACTTGAAAGGGCTCCTTTGGAGCCATTTATGTCTCTCCATCCCAGCCTATCCAGTAAATATACAGTTACATAGTTTTTTAGATGTATGTTTTGATAAAAACTAATTTGTGTCTACAGTCAATAACCTTTTCATAGGTTTATACATTAAAAGGCCAGAGGAAACACTGCCATCATCTACTCTGGCCTCCTGCATCATACAGACCATAGTTCTCTGAAGATACACAACTCTGTAGAGTCAGCTTGATAGACTGTAACTGATTAACACAATGCATATGCAGTTTTGTATTGTTCCACAGTACAGATCGTGGCAATAGCAATATGGAAATGTTTATAAAAACTTTATGAAAAAAGTTACGGCACATGAGCAGGAATCCAGATTGCAGAACTGAAAATATTTTCAATTTGTTTTTTTCTTAATTCTCATAATTATAGGCCCTTGTAGAAAAACAACTGTTGAAAAATAACATTGGCTCAGAACTTTTACTCATTTGAGTTCTAAACTAGATCAGGCAACAACACTAATTTACTCTGAACCTCTATAATTTGAAACTAGTCAGTGTGTATTTGGGAATTACAGTGAACACAATTGCTCCTACATCTTTTACTTAAAGCAAACCTTTATGACTGCTGTATAACCTATTGAAAATAGGAGTATGTAATAGAAATGCTGACACAATCTTGCTCTGCATGACATAAACATGCCAATATAATATTATTTTTTCTCCCTCTCTCTGTATATAATATATAAGCACTTTTAAGTAAAAGAAAATAGATTAAACTATCAACTTATCATGTATTCATGTATCTAGGATGTACCATATACCAAGCACTAGACTTATCACACTTACCTTCCTGCATAATTAAAGTTAAATTCTCCAAATACAAACATTTTTTGTTACCTTATCAAATAACAACAGTCAACATGCTCAGCACTTCATTACTGTCAGGGAAACAGCTGCACAAAAAGTTAAAGCTGCCACGAAAGATATTTCAAAATTGAAGTGACATTTTCAAGCGAATAAAAAAGCAGATGAGATGCTGTTCTAACTTAAAGATATTATAAAATAAGTTCTGCTGTTATAGATGAAAACCAAATGCAGAATAAGCAGTGCTGTTAGTATTTTCCACCAACTATCCAAGGGACAAAATTGGAACAGCAACATGAATCATGTTCTGTCTGTAGCAGAACATAAGTTTTAGTAGTTTGTTGACAATAAAATGACTTAAATGATTCAAATATGCATGTAGGTGTATATGTGTGTTTGTGTGCACATGTAAGTATACAAACACACACACACATTTTAATAAATATGACAAACAGGCATAGAATTCCAAATTCACCAAATGAGCTGATGTGCAGTAAATATCCTATGTTACTTAACTGTCATTTAATCTATATTTTTAGCAACTGAATTGGATTTACTAAATAATGCTATGGGCTGATACTGATGTACTTCTAACCTACAGTATGCAGTACCTCTATAAAACATCTCCAAAATGCCATCTGCATTGCATATTTGTTGTAAAATTATATCTTTTTCTAATCTTCATTTTTGTTAGCCGTACATATGTATATCTGTTTATGCTCTAAGAAATAAGTTTGCAATGCTTTATAGCATGCCACATGTTCATAAAATAAGTCCTCAAATCAATATAAAATCATGTAATTGAACAAAAAGGCATACTATTTTTCATGCTATGCTCAATATAAATATAAATTCAAGGCAGTCAAGCTATCCATTACCAAAATAATAATAACCATAATATATATGTATATATACCTACACTCTCTAAAAAGTGATCCAGTTATGTGGATTAAGAAACCAGTAAGAAATTGTTTGAATGTAGTATAAAAGTCTCATTTTATGTAAAAGCCAATACTGGCCATTTCAAGTATTTTAATACTTTCCTATAACCTTTTTCATAATAACTAGCTATTCGTAGAAATGATAACTTTATACTGAAAACTGTATTCAAGTTAAATAAAAATTAACTTCTACTGTAGTTCATTTTTAGAGTGTGCATGTATACATAGCAAAATACCCTTCTACAGCTCTATCATAAATATTTCAGTTTATGTCAGTTCTTTTCTATGGAAACCCTTCAACATTTTTTGCTCGAATTTTGGATAATGTATATCAGGCCTTTTAAGAAGTAAAACTCGTCTTAGTTCATTCGCTGATTCCCTTCAGTTTGTGCCAGTTTGCAAGTTAAAGGTCAAAGATCAAAGACATAGGACAGTACACTTTAAGGAAATTCAGACAGTGAAGCTGTTCACAGAAGACAACGTTTAACTTGGTAATGACAGTCAACAGGTCAATAATCAAGTTCAAGGCAAGCTGTTCATTGTTGCAAAAGCTACTCCCCTCAAATCCTGGCTTTCATAAAAAACCAGGTGTCTGACTTTTGGGGTGCATCATTCTCACCATCTTTAATAAGTTCACAGCCCAGTGACTGTAAAGCCTATCACTGCAAGAAGCAGCTCCTAAAATCAATAAAGAGGTCTGTCAGTTGCTGACTTTTCTCTAGGAAAAAAATATTGATACAAACCTGCTCTGCAGGTCACATGAATATGACAATACTGCTGTTAGCACAAATTACGCAGAATGACAAAAATGCTTTGGTGGTCCCTTGGCTCTGTCAGTGATATCATGTTCGGCTGAAGGCCAGAAATTTGACTAACCCTTTGAGAACTATGGTAAACATGCAAAGGGGTAACACACCGAAGGATACTCATGCAATATCAGAGTCATTGTTTTAGCTTTCCTTTGAAACTGTAACTCTACCTCCGCAGAGGCAAATTGAATTATCATGCAACATAGTTTAAAAGATAAATTCAAGATGCTTAAGATAAAAGGCTAAGCTATAAAACTGATGCCAGTTCAGAAAAATTCTTGGTAAGCGGTAGAAGTTATTAAAATAGGTTTGGTTCCTTTAACCAGAAAGTAGCCGGTAAATATATTTTGTTTTCTATTTATCTTACAAATGTTTTTCTATCAATAATGTAAATAACTAAAAACACTCACTTGCAGTCACAGGAAATCTGTTTTGAAAAACTTTTAAAACCTGTATTACCCAAACACAATCCTATAATTTAATGACAACCAAGATTAACATCCATCAGACTCCGAAAACAGATGCAATAGTTCTCAAAGGGTTACACCACCAATGTAATACCAGTGTCAAGTTTCTCTGTAGCATGACTGTTGCTTTAGTTCATTGAAATCTACTTCAGAAACACACTGCCTTTTACCATGCTTTGGAATGAGTGCTCCTGGCAGACCTATGAAAGGCCTGTGGCAGTTGGCTTGGTACAGCCTGGGAAAGATTATGCAGGAAAACCAACCAAAAATCAAACAAACCAATAAAAAGGTTCTGCTTGAATATAGTAATGAATATAAATGAGTTTAAAACATTGAGAACATAGCCCAGAGCAGCTGTAAAAAACACAAAATGAATGTATCATTAAGGCTGTTACTATATTGCAGATATTTTGGCCCCTTGTTTGTTGGAAAATGGCTGTCCGAACAGTCTGAAGTCCTGCTGTCATCCGAGTCTCCCACCTGACAAAACTGGAAGTAGGAGTATAGGACTTTATCCGTAGCAGACAGAAAGCAATCCTCTTTGGAGACAAAGCTGTTTTGGGTCTTCTCACTTTCCTGAAAGTTCCGTTGTGTGTTGTTGTGTTCTAAAAAAATTTACTTTCAGCAAAAATTTTTTCAAAGGGGAACAGGCCTTAAGGGAAAAATGTAGAAACATTGGAGATTTTTTTTTTCCTCTTCGTTAGTTAAACCTGGCAGTTTATAGGGCATTGAGCGTGCAGAGGAAAGGCCTAGAATCGAATGACAAAGAAAGACAAAGGACTGAAGAAACAGCAGATACTGTGTATCATGGAAGCTTCCCAGCCGAGCGAATCGCCACTCATGCGCAGGACAGGCAACCCCCTGGGTTTTAAAGATCAGCTTTGTTTCAGACTGACAGATGCCCGCTCCTAGCTAGGAAACTGCATAACAGCTCGTGTTGACTCTCAAGTTACCACAAACTCCTGGGAGGGAAAGAAAAAAAAAGCAAAACCCTACATCACACCCACTCTTGCATAGAGCGTTTGCAGTACAGTATGTGGCGGGGTGTTCCTTTCCTTTTGAACTGGAACACAGTGTAAACCAAGACAAGGAGGCACAAGGCCAGGATGCAGGGAATGACAATGGCTATGGCTTTCACAGTGCTGGCTGTGTTGTCCAGTTTGATGACAATGTCAACGTCATCTTGAGGGCTGTGTCGGTCTTTATCTCGATCTGTTGGTCCATCACAACCCATAAAATCCTTGAGGATGGATCTGGGATAGCCAGGTTCCACCCTGAGCATCTGGTTGTTGAATTTCCAGTACTCTTTTCCTTTGTAGAAATATGTGAAGCCTGAGAAAGAAAATTGCAATTATTCATGGTCATATTGGATCAAACCATGCCATCAACACACCATGACCAAAACTAACGGTGTCAAATTATTTTGTAATTGAAAAATTAAAAAGATGTAAGGAGTGGACTTCAGTTATAGGTCTTTCAAATCTTGTTTACAAATTTTATTTATTTACTGTCTCTAGAAAATTTAACATCAGGGTGGGTTTTTTAAATTCAATAAACTGGGATTTTATTTTCTTCCATTACTACAAAAAATAAAGGAATTCCAGAGAATATGATCTTTGACAGACCAGGGTTCAGCTGATTTGTACTTTCGCTGAAAACCCAACCAGCGCTGGAATCCTCAGGGCCAGGACTTTAAAACATCACAACCTCTTCAAGAAGGGAAGTCTACTGAAACAAATTGCAGTGCTCTGCTAGCCAGAAATGAGAACTGACCCTCCTTAATGTCACATAGCCTACTGCTGTACTTCAGAAGAAGGAAACTGGATGAAATAACAGCAGCTTTGTCAAGAGAAAACAGGTGTAACCAGATTTAAGTTCTCTACAAAGAGCTGGTATTTGATCATTCAGCGCAATCCAATGTTACTAATAAACATGCCTAAATGAAAAAAAAAAACCAACAAACAAACCTTGACTCCTTGCCAAAAATCTACATCACTTTATTATCCCAGCTGAAAAATAGCATTGATCTGGCTAGAAACAAACCTTCAGGATAAGAGAACTTCCTCCTACTGTTTATGAACTGAATGCAAATAGCTGGATTTTTCCTTATCTTCACTTTATAGACCTCAGCTTATTTCCTGCAGTACTAAAGGCCACTGAGAATACTAAGACAGGTTGGGCACTATTTGTCATTTTAACAATGCTTCCTGAAAAGATCAGTAACTGGGTAGCTGGAGATAGTATTAGTAATCACGCATTCAAACAGCAGTTAAGTTTCTTTCCATTCTAAAAAAAATTACAGTATATTTTGCAGCTCAAACTGTAAAACAAATTTCATCAACTACTGTCACTTTTCAGAATAGAATATTTCAATTGAATATTGAATATTCTCTACAGTTTTTGCTGTAATTTTAATGGCTTTCCTAGCCACTGAAAAGGTACTATTTTCCTTTCCTTAATCCCTTATGGTTTTATTGTCTGAGAATATGTTAGTATGTCTTAGAAAGGTATAAACCTGGTTAAAAAGAAAACAGAAAGGAAAAGCACAGAACTATATCAAAACAGTAGTTAGGAGGCTTGTTCACAAAATGCCTTCTATTCTGATATGATGAAGTTTTAAAATTTTAGCATATATAAAGTTCCTTAAGGCAATCTGTGGTTTAAACAAAAAATATTATGAAATGTAAAATTTCAGTATTTTGAGCCACAGGTTGCCCTAACTTTGCATTTCGTATAACTATGTGTATGTAAGAAAACACTGTACATACTGGCCTTGGATAAATATTTCAAGTGTGGAAATTTGATATATTATTTCCATCGATATTCCAATACATATATGGAGACTATATACAGATATGACACCTGTAAATCTATATTCTTACATATATACGGATACATATATGTATACATCAGGGGTACATATAAGTCAGAATACTGACATTAGGTAGTATTAATTGTTATTATACATTGAAATATCAAATTAAAACTGTTAAAATCAAAGCAGCAAAGTAATAGCCAGTCCCTATAGATCCAGTAAAAATTCTTTGATAAGAGCATATTTTCCACTGTAAAACTCTGACCATAGTTTAAATTTTCCTGTCATTTTGCTGAGGCAGGAACCAGGATAACAGTCAGTAACAGCTGAAGTATGGAAGTTACCAGCAGAGAATAGTAGTTCTAAGACACTGAGTAGTTTTACCGCTTCTCACGGCAGACCAAGTGACCTCCCACAACTGTTGAAAGTGATTTCATCTAATCTGCTTAATTTACTGAGCCTGCTTTGTGAGCTGCTCCTTACAACTTTCCAGGTGCCGAGAATAGTGAGTGCAATACCTGACCCAAACAGCATGGAAGAGCTTAGCAATCACTAATATATCAAATACAAACTCAAATTAGGAGTGGTAGTACGCATAAGGCAAAAAAGCTCAATGGGCTACTAAGTTAGACTAGCGTTTCTCTTTCTTCCCTCTAAAAATTGCTCCACCATCCACTTTAGCAGTATTTCTGGCTGGGAGGTGAGATGTTCTATGCTTCCCTCAAGGCAGAAAGGAAGATTTCTCCACTCTGGAGAACGTTGTGTGATCTCAGATTCCATGGAGCAACAGAAAGGAAATTTATTCTTCACCTCCTCCTACGAGTTTCTACCACAGCATTAGAAACTAAATCACAACATGGGAAATAGCAAGGAGAGTTTCAGAGTTGTTACCTGTACCATCCAAGCTTCTAGGACACTAAGTTAGGATGCTGACTAGTGTAGGAATTTGTTTTTTCTTCTCTTTCCCAAGCCTCTTACTGCAAGATTACCCCAAATTTTTGCGGACAGTGAAGGAAACCCCTTTGAGATCAGACTTATTGCAGGTGTTCATTTGCTTGGTTTACACAATTGAAAGACAAGGGAAAGAAAAAGTATTTTTTAAAACAAAATGGATTAACTAGAAGACGTGCTTTCAGATGTTCCCTTACAAAGCCATACAGTAAAACTTCCTTGTCAACTCTGCTTCTGCCCAAAGACAGGAAAACAGTTTAAGGCAAAATGTAATCAACTTCTTTCCAACTAAGCTGTGGCACTTCTTATTCTCATCTGTTTTTGTTTCTTTTCATATAAACAACAGTGAAGTTGTGAACTGTTTCTTAAGACTTCTATTTTCTTGATTTCAGGGAAAATGTCTTAATGGTCTTCTTGGGAACTTTATGGTGTCATTTTCAGTCCCTCTTTCTGCCCTGGGGCCCTTTCAGGCTTTCTGAGAAGAATACTCTCATTCCCTGTCTCTCTTCCACGATCTTACGTCATGTTTTACCACCCTCACCACTGAAAGAGTCAGAGCATTGAAGCCACTGGGGTAAAAAAAGAGAAGTGGCTTTGATGTAACCAGGAGTTTTTCCTGCCTTAGGAATGAGTACTCTGCCTCTTCAGTACTTTCAAACCCACTGGTCTGAGTGTTACAGTAAGATAGTTTTTGTTTGCAATGAGTGACACATAAACCTGAGCTCAGTACTTACTATGCAGAATGCAATCAAGGTAAGAAAAAGCCTCAAACTTCCTTTTGGACGTAAATCTTTAAAAATAGTCTTAAAAAGTAATGAAGGGAAAAAAGCAGAGATTATATTCATTATGTTTGTCTGTGCATACATAATGTTTGTGCCTATTTCCACATATATGTGTATTTACAGTTAGTTATTGAGTGTGATGTATGCAAAATATCATCTTAACTGACCTACTTTCCAGTTAACAACAAAACAAAACAAAACAAATAAAAACAACACAAAAAAAATCCAGTCTAGCCAAAAGGCCAGAATCCAGAGAAGGTTTCTGCTTCTGGATAAAAAAAGAGGCAAAGCAAGGAAGCAATTAAACATTTTTTTTAAGAAAAAAAAACCCCCCAGGCATTTCCATGGTAAATTACTTAATCAAGTTAGAGGTTGAAATAGGAGACTGAAACGGTTTATACAAGCAAAGAAATCTTTTTATCTGCTTTTTAAAAGGAAATTAAAATAATATGGCAATATATACATGTGCTGTCTGTGAGGCAGAGTAAACTCAGAACCTACTAATAAATAAATCATAAATGCCATACAATTCTCCAACAATAAGTGACGACAAATGCATATTTTTATTACCGTCAAAGGGATCTAAACACTGTGCAACTGAGGGCTCTGTTGGCAGTCTGCCAGAAGCCCTGGGTAGCACTGAATTCTCATAAGATAGAGAAGATTTTGGCTGCTCTCATTCATTTGGAGGTGTGGGCAGCTGAGAGTCTAGGTTCCTGCGTGTGGTGTTGATACAGGTAAAAGCACGTCATACTAACATCCCTGTGATCTGCATTTCTGCATCATGGGCTTATGTCATCTTTGATTTACATAGATTCCTAGGGATACTTCTGCTTAGAAGACGATTTTGCTTCCCTTTTCTAGTTGTTCAGAATGAAGGTAATACCTTCTAGGCTGTTTAAACAGCCAACACCTTGGCAATTCAAATAGAGATATACTGTGTTTAGGAATCCTGTTTTAAGAGGTACTATAATTCAGCAGAGAACAAAAATAAAGTGAATTAAGACACAAGAAAAAAATGGTAATTAAGGTTTATGATACTAAATTTGAAAGATTTTTCTACATTGTGTTAAATGATACATGGAAACAAACAGCCATTTTCACCAGAGCAAGTTCTACAGCAGGAAATATTCTGTTCATAAATCAAGAATTCCTTCCCTACTTAACCTGAATAGTCAATCACCCCTCTACTACTCAAGCTTACAAAAAGAGTGTTGGCAAATCATTAAAACAGGAATGTGTTTGCATACCATTTTCTTTGTGGACGAAGGCTCCCTGGGGAGATTCTGGGATACCTTTCCAAATTGTGATTGGTTTTGGATAACCAGGGTCCATGGATCTCATTTCTTCACTGTACCTCCAGTACCTGTATTTGTTTTAAAAGACAAAAAAAAAACCAAAAAGGAAAAAAAAAGTCATAAGATAGCAGACGAGTAACTACATATTTTTTTTCCTTTTAACATTTGCTACATTCATTAGCCACAAACAAGAATACTTGCCTTCTTTTCTTTGAACATGCTACCAGATTTCAAAGAAATCTATATGCTGACTGGACAACAATTTCATGTAAGCAGAAAGAAGATAAAAGATTTTTGCCCTTTGACAAGCAAATCAGCATGCATCTCACTTATAATTGCAGCAATTCTGATGCCTAGGACTTCTGCATGGTGACACAGAGAGATGCAACATATGCAAAAAAGATACATTAATGTTTTAGATTAAAGTAATGAAAATGACAGTAGTTTCAGATTAAAATAGTCCCAGTCATCTTGATTTAACTCCTTATATGTATGTATTACAGTAGCTTTTCAGTTCATTAGCATTAAATAGGTACAGTGTAATACAAAATTCAACCTGCTTTTGTGCCTTTTGCCAGCCAGCCCTACTCCAATTTAAAAAGCTTCAGCATGCACATTCTGGGGAACCTGAACATGTAAGAATTATTTACACTCGTGAGTTATTTTACACTTACAGATAATGTTGACAATATCTTTGTCCTTATGCAGCTGGCTAAATTGCTATGCATATCTTATTATAAGCTATTTCTAAGTATTAACATACTGTATCTCTAGTATCCCTGTGTATCCTGATGTAATATTTGGGTGGGTCATTTCATATTTTTATTGGCTCCATAAACTTCGAGCATATCAATTTAGAGCATAGTTTTCTTGGAGAATTTTTTTTCCAAATCAGCTTTAGTCATGTGAAAAATTACATAAAGAGGCAGCCACTTGCCATTTCAGGACATCAAGAGCCTAAGAATATATCACTTTCATTGATAATCTGGTCACTGCTAAAAACTTGACCGTTTTTCTAATTTGAATTCATTTGACTATAGCTTTTAGAGATCCTTGTTATGATTGTTCCTGGTATATTAAAGAGTCCTTAAGTGGATGATATTTTGTGCCTGCAAAGGTACTTAGACACTCTCATCAATTCTTATCTTAATATTTTTAAAAAACAAAATGGTCTAAACTCCTCTGTATTTCTCCCTGTGGGGCACTGCTCTGGCTTTAAACTTTAAATGAAATTAAAACGTGGCAGATTTCAAGCAGGTTAAGAGCTGGCAACTTACGTTAAAAAACACTTGTATTTATTTTTTCTTTCTTATGCATAAATACTTTTTATAGCCTGATTTCTTAATCTAGTCACATATGTATCAGTAACCAGCCAACAAAGCAATGCTCTTTATTTTGAAATGTAGCATCTTTCAGAGTTTACCTGGAGAAAGAAACAACATGCGAAGTAGTAAAAAAGGCACTGACATCAATAATACTACTGCAACCAGTTCTTGCTCGTCTTTTGACTCTGTGTTTCTTCATCCTTAGTTTGCATTTTCTCTTTTCATATTTGCCTGTTCCCCCTTTCTCTCTGCTTCTTTACTCTCATTCTTTGCTGAGCTTAATAGTCTATTTCCTAATCTCCATTTTTATCTATATTACTTCTTTATCAACTATCTTACCTTTTCCTCTATTCCTCTTTCCCAGAACCCTATTTCCTTCCTGCATACTTCCACTCATTTTCCTTTTTTCTCTTCCAACCTTTTCACTTTTTTGAGCTCCTTCTTTTACTAACCTTTACATTTTTCCACTAGGCTGCATGACGGAAATGGACAGTCCTATAGGACATTCAAAAGGACACATTGTCATTAAAAAATAAGTCTTTGAGGACAGACCCAGTGCACATTCAAAAGTCCCAAAACTGCTGTTTTTTCAGTATTGATGAGAAAGTCTATGAGGAAAGGATTGGTCATGATACTACCTCAGCAATCTGTGCTGGAATAATGAGCATGTCTACAGGGTCAGGAAAAGCCTAGTCCCGATTCTCCTTGACACGCCAAACGTTCACAGGCAGACTCCCCAATGCCGGTTTAAGTGATTTGAGCTTTACAAACTATATAAATTGTGTTACTGTATCTCAAAGACTGATAAAGTAACAGAGAGAAAATAAATGAAAGTGCACTTTGTGGCTTTAGAAAAAGGGAATTTGGAAAATATTTGCTAAAACATGTGCTTTCTTGTATCTAATCCTATTTACTTAATGATATTCTGAATGATTGGATGAATAAGCTTTATGAAGAAAAAAGCTATTCATTTAAACTCTTAAGTACAAAAACCAGTCATACCAGACAGGGGCATAAACAAGGCCATGTGTCAAGAAGTGCAGCAAATGTGTTATCATCTTTTCTTACACTACTCAATTCTTGCAGGAGAGGAATGTAAATGGGCAAAATGTCTTCTGTAGTCATCTTCTGTACCCTCTTCAGCTTTCACACCATTATTTGAAAGAATTATCTTAGTGTTTAAATGGATCCTTTCAAATATTAATAACAATGATCCATACATGAGCTGCTTTAGACATATGAGTATTATGATACCATTTACTATCTGGACTTTTAAATCTTCTTACTGATCTGGGGTGCAGGTTTTTTTCATTTTATAGCCAGTATTTGATGCCTTGTATTCTATTGCACTAACTTTTTTATGTATACCACTGTTCTGGGACATCTAACCCTGTCTAGATTCTGCCTGGAGCTCCTTAACTACAGATTACTGTCAAAACAAAATCAGTATACAGGTCATTGAGTTACATAAAGAGGAACTTAATCTGCTATTTTGACACTGGTGTAACTTTTTGGTTACCTTTCATTCCTACCTCCTGCCACTGAGAAGCTACATTTATGTTACACCTTCTTCAGGAAAAGATCCACCCCTTATACATACTTATACATACTGCTAAACCCAACAGGAGAATTGAACTTTACATTAAGAAAAAGCTGTGATATAAACAATACACATTGAGAAGCTTAGTGGTATATGGGTTTATTCCCACTGGTGGCCAATATTCTGTAATAGCTCAATTATCTCTGCAAGGCTCATGTTGTTCGATCTTCTTCTAACATACTGTATTGCATTTATATCCTGCTGAGTTTCATTGTGGTTGTTAGCTCTAAGTAGCAACTTCTCCATCAACAGATGTTTTCTCTGATAGTTCTTTTTGTCTTCTGTTATTACCACTAGTGTTTTAGGAAAATCTTAACTATAAGTAACTGCCTGTGCATGGAACTATATAAAGACACTGATGAATAAAGCCTAAAGGAAGTATAGGTCACTTAAGATTCCTACCGTACATACTTTCCCAGGAGTGAGGAGGTGGAAAATTTTTACCTGAAAATGAACTTTCTTTAAAAAAAAAATATACTCAACCAGGGGAAGCAAATTATTTAGGTGTCTTTCTTCTTCACTGTGGAAATTGATTGCTTGAAATGATACCTAGTTTTCAGTCAATACAAAGATTTTACTTATTTATCTACTTTCCGCATCATGAGTGTCAGAGAAATTTTTATTTTTTAAAAAAAGCTTTAACAGTAAAATTGGTTGTGGCAATCTGTAGTGCAGTGTTTCAGTACTGCTAACAATGATCAACTGTAGTGTGCTAAACATATTCTGTGGTGCGCATTAAATTAATTTCTTAAGTGATCAGTTAATACTATTAGTGTCTCAGAATCCTAAGTACCACACAGTAACAAAAGCAGTCACTATACTTTTAATAAAACTAATAGAATCATCACAATTATTAATAAAGAATAATTTGTCTCTGAGCACTCAGAACTTGCACAGTGATACATCAATCAACAAACATAGTAACATCCTGAAAACCTGTAAAATCCATCATTCAGATAACTTGCAGGGTTTCAAAAATTAATGAGTTCTCTTGACATCTCTATAAAGCAGACAAATATTCTTTTCCTTATTTTTACAGACAGGGAAATGAAGACACAGAGACACTAAGTGACTAGTGTAAGTCTCTTTCAGGACTGGAAAATAACTCGGATTTCACAATTTTTTTCCATTCTTCATTAATCATAAAAATAACTGTCCTTTCTGAAAGGAACTGTAAGATTTATTTCAAAATAATTCCTAGGGAACTGCTTAAATGGTTTTCTAGCTTCCTGGTTTAGCTGTCATTTCCCTTTCCTACCTCATTTTTAAATAGTAGTAGAGAAGTAATTTTCACTGACATTAAAAAGCTTTGGATTATGCCTTGCCTGTTTATGTGCTAGGGTTTAGAAGTGTGGATGAAAAGGAGCAGGTAAGGGTGTACATAACTACATTAGTTTGAATAGTTAAGTTTTAATTTGCCACAATTGTGACTTGCCTGTTGACTTCTAAAACGTAACCTTTCCACTGGACATACATCTATTCATTTCAGTATATTCACACAAATATAAACTAGGCTATAAGAAATGTGAGAACAGAATGTCCCTCTATGCAGGAGGGGTTAATTTCCTCCACAGAAAATGAACTGTTTAAGTGGCTTGACTTTTTCTTTTGAGAAATAGAGGAAAAGATTAACATGCTTAGCTGATATCCACCAAATCGTTTCTTTGAAGAATTCTTATACCAACCTATCTCCTTTGAAGAAGTAGGTTTTCCCAACATCTTCCCACCAAATTGCTGAATCAATACCATGGGAAGGAATTCCGCTTCCAAGTGTTATCAAATCATGAGGATAACCTGGCTGGAGAGTAGTGTCCTTGAAAACCCAGAACTTGTTACCTGTACAAAAGCATACATATACACATACATATATGTGTGTTAGTCTTCAGTACTCTCAGTATTAATATTAATATACTCCTAAGAAATAACAAAGACTCCCAAAGGGTGATAGTGGTTCTGCCAAACACAATGAAATGAAAAATGTTCTATCACTGCAGGTAATGCAAAATTAAATATGCCTTACAGATACATTGCATTTATAAAGTACCTTTCATTCAGTAAGCCCACAGAATATTTTGATACCAACTATATGGGGATCAAACCCAGAATGAAAATGAAGTCCTCTCAAGAGGCTCTGTGGTTGATAATGTAATACATTTACAGCAATTTTACACAACAGATTTCTGTTTTGTGAGGAAAGAAGAGTGAGTTTTAAGACAAAATGAGGTAAGAAAACATATAAATAAATTAAAAAATACAAATTCCTATCCTCACAGAGACTGTATACTTTTGTTACTCTGTACTTTCCTTCTACCCAGGAAATTTACTTACGAAGGATGTGAACATTATTTCTGAAATTACCATAGAATTTTTTTTTAATCACATTTTCTTTAGCGTGGCCTAAAGACAGCAAACTGAGGTTCTTAAGTCCCACAAGTAAATACTTTGTGTTTCTGAAATTAATGGGAGGTTGCCTATAGTACCAGGGGCAGTAAGATTTAACCTTTGGTTGTGGATGATGTCACATTTAAAACCACCCAACTGACTTATTACATACTGATAATAAAAGGTAGTTGTATGACTCTAGCTGGTGTTATCTCACCTGGTTTATCATCATCATATTAAGCCTTTCATTTAACACTTTTCCAAATAATTGTGTTGTTCTCCAGACTCTTTACTAGGGTCTTCTCAACGTACTGTGCCTCTTGTTCTATTCTTGCAACTATCTTCTCCTTTTTATATTTTTGCTTTCTTCTAGTTCTTCCAAATACACTTCTCACCTGTGTGTTTTTAATAGAGACTTCCCTTTCAAACACAGACAGCTTTGGCTGAAAAAAGGGAATAAAGATCCTCAAATGTCCCATAGAAATAGGGAAAAGGGAGCATAATTTGCATTTTTATACTTATCTGAAAAGCTTGCTTTGAGGCCGGTCTTCTCTTTGCATTATGTCATCTAGGCCACAGGACACTCTTTCTGAGCTAGACTATGGGCTCCATTGTGTAGGAACCATATTTATTTTATCTTCAAAGCACTACCTTCATCTGGTTTCCAAAAGCCATTGCTATTTTTAGTAATAGTAACACTGAAGGAGAAGGTACTCTTTGACATCATGTAGACCGTCCTGAGTTACATCACAGAAAGGTCCAGAGAAGATCCATGAACATATATATTAGAATGGCCTACTGGATACTTCACTTTGATCTACTCACTGTTATTTACGATGATGATATTTGAAATATAGGGGGAAAAGTCTGAAAATATATTTTGCTCAAACACGTTTGGAAAGAGATCCTAAGCAGTAAAATCATGCCGTTCATATTAAACATTGTACTTACCTGTAAGGCTAGGTAGGCTGTTACACACACTTAGGAGGTTAAAGCACTATGCTGTATAAATAATTTATAGGAAAATATAATATTACCCCAAAGATCTAGGATCATGTGTTGGCCAGAATCACCAAGACGGAAAACCCGGAGAGCTGTTCTGCAGTTGTTTTTATGTTTTAACTGTCCCTCAGTACTATTAAATGTTTGTTTAAAGGGAGGGTATTTTAAACTCCCTGTTTGTATTGTAGTGATTTAAAGTATATTTTCATTTTATCAGTTTTAATTAGGAGAGGGGATATAGTTTCAGTCCCTCCCATATTGGGTTTCCAAAGCAAATTTTTCAGCACCACCTTTACAGCTGCCTGTCACCCACTTCCAAGCACAGACTCTACAGTTTGCTTAACAGAACCATCTTCTCCCTCCTACCAGTTGAAGGAAGAAAGGGTTCAAAGACTGAGTATGTACAGAGCCATTTGATGTATTGAAAATAATAGAGACACAGAGACCTATGAAGTAATGGAAAGCTGAGGTCTGGGTTGACCTGGGATTAAGGTCTGTGCTAACCTGACATTTACCTTTACTGAGATTCCTTAAAAAATTCACCTATAGGGTTTGATCATGACAGGGATGAGCGTCTTCAGCCATTTGCTGTCCCTCCTCCCATGTGGTGTATCCTTTTGCCTATTCACATGACCAGACACAGAAGACTTCAGATGGTAATGGCAGTTTCAAATGCAACAATAAGAGAAGTCATGCATTTTGGACCTTACTAGTTGGTACTTCTGGTGTGAACAACAGATGGCATCCAGTGAATGATACCGAGCCAGCTCATTTCTGTTTCAGAAGATCATTCAAAATGACAGCTGTTGCACAGCATTGAAAGGCATATGCTGTGATGTATGTAATGCCATTACCTTTCTCTGTGCCTCACAAGGAATACAAGTAACAGCAATTGTTAGGAATGCATCATTATCAGCCATACCCAATGAGCCAAATTTAGCTATTTACAAGATCAGGTCATACCAAAATAAACAAGGGTTGAGCACACACCGTTATAAGTGACAGCACCACTGAGCCAGGTATTTGTTGCATATTCAGATATACTGAAGTAGAAGGAAAGCGTAGTTGTGGAAATGTGAGGTTTAAGAAACAAATTATTCTTCACCTAATTTCTTACTAAGAAAGAAATTATTTCTGGGTAAATAGAGAAAAGGTAAATTTAACTGTATTTTATGGAGACAGTAGGACATTGACAGCTCTAACATATGTAGGCAAGACTTCTATTGATTCTAACTAGAGGGAATTGTACTTAACATTTGCTTTGGAAGACATGTTTAGTCTGCTACAACTGTGTTGGTTGTTAGTGGGAAGGACTGTATGTAAGAAATCCAAATGTTTCAGCTGGCTGACAGTTTTCACTTTGTTTTTTGTTTTTTTTTTTTTTAGTTCTTTCTTTCAGGGATTTTTAGGTGGTTTTTTGTTGGTTTTGTAGGTTTGGAGTTTTTTTCTGTTTAGCTTCTGTCCCTCAGCTGGAGGAAAGTGGGTGGCTGTTGATTGGAGGATTTCCAGAAAGTCAGAAAAAATGAGAAGCTTTCAAACCCAGAACCAAATATTAGGAGGAGGTAAAGCTGAAAATCAGTGCAAAAGATGCCTGACTGTGATGAAAATTAGCTCCTTTTACTTCTAACTTATATTTATGTATCTTAAAATGTATTAAAAATGAATGCTTAAGTCAGTATGTTTTCATTTAGCTTATATTCCACTTCCACTAGTAAATAGTCAATATACTTCATTAATTGTAATTATAATGGAAATAAAGAACTATATCAATAGTTATAGTTTGATCCTTCATATAGATAACTAATGACTGTTCAGAGCCCTAACCTATGCCCTTGGCAGAAATCACCACTGATTTATTTTACAAAGTTTTTAAGGTCTCGTTGCTGGGTTTGTTATTCTGACAGAGAAGAAAGCACCACATGTTTCATGAAGTCTGGCCAACCTTCAGAATGTTTCATCTCTCTGCTTTTATTCCCCAATGTAAGATCTAATATAATAACAAGCAGAATGGTAAGGTCACAAGCTGAGAATGAAGCAAGTGATAAAAAAGTCAAAATGTCTTACTTTTTGCAATAATGCTTTGTTAAATACCATCACTGTAGGGAAACAATCGAGAAGGATGAACTGTGACTGCAATTATTTGAAGTGTCTCAACATCTATCTTTGACGTTCTAAAAAAATAACTGGAAATAAAGGGTATCTGTATTGCTATGCTTCACTTAAAATATTGAATATTTAACTCCAGATTTTCAGCCTACTCAGTACTGCAAACAATTATGCAGGTTTTAGCAACTGTAGTTCTTCCTTCCTTTGTAGAATCAGAATACTAAATAGTTGTGCTCCTGGGATGTCAGCAACCAAATTTTTGTTCATGTTATACGCAGTTATGATATGTGTGTAGTGCAAGACCTGTGTGGGATATAGCATATAATCACTGTAAGTGTTACAGTGATGAAACAAATTTTCAAACCTTTTTGGAATTATATTCAACTGAAACCAGTTCAAATTTTAATACCTAATTCTGAAGGGTTTTTTCTTCTGCAGTCATCCTTGCTCTTAATTTTCGTATTTCAAGACAGGATCAAGTGTCTTCTTACTAGTATCCCCAAATTATTATTAATGCTTCCTTTTTTCTCATTCTCTATTTCCCACATTAAATGTCTGTCATTTCTCTGCTCCATGATCTGGCACTATAGTAAATCCGTTTTTCAAAATAAAACTGTCAAGCAGTAGAATAAGCGCAGTTGAAAGTTATGATGGTGGCACTGGTAGTATGAGTTTTACAGCAGCCTTTCTATTGCTACATTTGGTTTACCGTAACATTCAACAGTGCAGATGGCTTGACAATTTCATTTTTAGCACCATATAAATTCCCACAGGTACATAGAATAAATTTTACTAGTCACATTTCCTCATTAAAATAATTTTTTTTTTAAAAAGTATCTTTGTGATGCCATCTTCTTATTATAATTCAGCATGGACACCAGCAGTGAATAATAACAAGAATGTAAACATCTGCTTTTTATAAGCAGTCATCCACCAGATTGCTATGTACTTTATGAGCATTATGAGGCACAAGGAGGCAAGCCAACTATCTTAAGCCACCCGAAATGACCAAGCATCACTTTACACTACACAGTACTGGAATTTTACAATTGTCTTTCCTTCTGTAAATAAATATTAATTAAAAAAAAAAAGAAATAAAAGTTAAAGTGGTAAAATAAAAAAAAAAATCTAAACCAATGAAATTTCAAACCAAAGAAGACACTTGATCCAATAGTGTTGAACTTGATTCAGCTTGATTTTCTATAGGCATCTAACACATTATGCATGATCTCACAGGCAGAATCCTCAAGTATTCTCAGGACAATAATGTCAAATAGGTACAAATATAGTGACAGATTATATTAGCAGAAGTTAAGAATAACTACATTTTTCATAGCAAAAACATATGCTATAAAGATGTTTCAAAGGTTCATAAATAATTGTCCTAGCCTGAGCTGCCACCTTAGATCATTTGTATGTGGCTAATATTTTACAACATAGTTCCTATTTTAAAAAAAGTTAGTTTTAAAATACTTTTATACTTTTACTAATCTATATATCTATTACTGTAAAGAAGTAGTATACTAGTATCATGAATCCAACTGTATACACAGAAGGAGGGAAAATCTAATGTTAATTAAAAAATAATAATAAAGATCTAAACTGGTTTTATAACTTAAATCAACTGTTTTAAATTTGATGTTTGCTGTCCTGGAAGAGAAGTATTGAAACAAATCAAATAGATCATAGATTATTGAAAATAAATGAGATTTGTGGATTTATATATTTCAAACATTTCAAACGAGGATGGTTCACAAGGCCTATCTTGACTGCATCTTAAAAGTGTCACAGGCCTAACAGAATATTGTTTATTCTGAACTTATGACATTGTAGGCTTGTAAGGAGAAGCAAGGTGGCAATTACTCACTAGCAATTGCAGCTGAGTAAATTGGCTTACTCCTTTCTTCACCTTCCTCAGAGAGTAGACATATTGCTCCACAAGTATGAAAGCAGAAGTCAGTCACAGGAGGCCCTGTTTCACACCAGTAAAAAAGCCTCCAAAGTGAGTGAAAGAGAGCAATGGAGATGGAAGGTCTGTCTGGAACCTTCCTTTGAGCATCTGCAGAAGAAGCAGTGTCTGTTCTGAAGGGAGGTTGTTTACACACTGACCTGTTTATCCAGCACACACCAGGAATTCAAGACTCTATACCTTACAGGACATTGGATGTTACTGGTATCTTGAGAAGAAGTTTTGGAGACTTTATTTTAATATCTGCAAGTAAAAGCTGTCTTCACTCAAAACCCACGCTTTGCTGCTGTGAAGAACTGACCAGACTTAAAATGAAGTGATCTGGAAAATGTTTTCTGGGAGGAGTACATAGTGACATTATTCCAGTCCAAGCTCTATGGTGGCACTCACTCCACCTTTTCTGTTTTTCTCTGAACAATGGACATAAATGTTGGCTTAGATATGTGCTTTGTGAACATATCTGTATGCCAGATTTAATATAAATCTCCTTCTCCTATAAATCTCCTTCTAGAACTTACTTGGTTTGACCAGTTTTAGGTCGGTAAAGCACACTACCTGGATAAGATGTTCTACTTGCTCATCATCTTAGCAACAATCAGCTTCCCTATTTCTAGCACCTTTAGGAGGAAGATATATACTCTTCTCTCAGGAAGAATTTTGTGACGGAATGGAAGAAATGAGACAATGACCATTACCTACAGTCTATATAGGCTTCTGCAATTGTGTTCCACAAGGAATCTGAGATCTTTGGTTAAGAGGAATTTTTAAGGACACACATACAAAAGATTCAGCTGGACCTATTGATTTTGTGGCAGTGGGAAAACTTGAATTACACTGATAGACAAGCACCATCAGGTAGATATTGGAAATCATGAAGAGGAAGTGGCAGAGAAGCAAAAATTCAGAAAAATTGCATATGGAAGTATGAGGACTTTTGACTTTGGAAAACAAAGGGACAATACAAATGTCACTGGAAAAATAATGGACAGAACTTTGAAAAGAAAGCAGGTGGAAAAATACCTGCAACAGAAAATCCAAGTATCATATGATATCAGCTAGAAAGCACAAAGCTAACTGGTTTGAAATCAGAAAGCATAAGCTGGGGATGGTGAGAAAGGAAAAGAACACAATATTCTGAAATCTAAAAGCACTGTCCTGCTGCTTCTGCTTGCTTTAATTAATCCTGATCATTTAATTTCCCAGGTAGAAAACACAGAAGTTCCTCTCCTCCTTCTGTTTTTTGTTATCTATAACCTAGACACTACTGAACCAACCTATTCCTCTAAGACCTAACAGGAGTCAGTATTTGGGTGAAGAGTTAAATAGTGATAAAAACACATTTTGAGATCACTGGGAAGGAGAAGAAAGCACGTATAAGACTAAGCTTGATCCCTATTAGTAAAACATAAACTTCATATTCATTGTACTGTTATGCAGTGTTTCTTCATGTTATTAAACATTTTCCATTTAGCATTCCCAAGATCATAATGTTTCCATGGTGAATTTTATTCCATGGTGAATATTATCTCCCTTTTAATGATTCCACTTGTAAAAATTTTTTATATAACTTTAAAAAAATTATACTTTTCTGTAATGAGTTAACAAGTGAATCACTCACAACATTAAGTAGCTGAATAATTTTTCACATATCTACTCAATTTCTTCTTTCTTCTCCAAATCATCATCTTATAAAACACACTTTACATGGCTTTTAGTCTTTTGTTGCTAAATGGGTATTTATTTAACATATAGGGTAATCTTCTCATTGAATCTAAACTAGGTGCATATTCAAGAACTTTAATTTTGAAGAATGGCTGACGCCTGGGGTGGAACTTTGAGAAGAATGATTAGCAACAATTCAATCCACACAAGATGTTTTCTGGAGTTTATGGTTCTTTAAAAATACTAGATATACATCTATGAAAAATATATTTTTCCCATCTGATACCCCTAACATCCCAGTTCTCAGATGAAATAAGTGCAGTACAGTGGCATATATGTAGCACGGGTGCCATTTAAATATACACAAATTTCATTTGTAAAATGGAAGAAGAGCAGAGAACCACAAAAAAAAAAAAAAAAAAAAAAAAGGACCTGTGTTCTTTCTTGCTTCCTAATCCACATTTTTCAAAAAGGATTTCATAGTAGACCACTGCATTGCTATGTCTCTTATTTATACTTCTAAATTTTTACTGAATATGTAAGAGCAAGTGATCTGATACTCTGAAGGATAATAATAAATGAAAGCTGCAGTTGCCAAAATGAGAAAACGTAACTCATATACTCTTCATGTAGCTACCAATTTGCAACACGATTTACAAATCATTAGTAAAAATAAGCAAGATATGTTCCATGAAACCATCACAGCTGAAAGTATTACACAAAATCTTACTTTTCTTCTTTTCTTACCTTTAAAGAAGACAAAATTCCCCTCACTGTTTTCATAAACTGCATCAATGCTGGGAGGCAGTCCCCTCCAGAAGTAGGTAATCTGCATGGGGTATCCATCCATCACCCTGTTGTTTCTGACTCGCCAAAACCACTGATCCTGGAAACCAAATATATGTCTCTTACTATGCTTTGAGGCACTTAAATATGTTCAGTTGCTGTCCTGAAAATACTGAACAGCCTATCCCAGAATTTTTAGAGAATGACCTTTCGCTATTTGCATAACCATATTTGTGTTTGCATTTGTGTCACAGCCACACATTACAGATGTGTCAGAGCTAGTTGTTCCCTGAGGTGGGAACAAGCTACCCATGTGAACTACACAGTTTGGTGTAGAAAGCCTTCGGCAGAACATACAGCATGCTGTATGAGACGGTGTAACTTTCTCAACATCATTCCTGTAAGGGACCCAACTTAAAATTTGTGGACTGGCTGCAAGTGCTTTTATACCGAACTGTATGCATATGTGTAAGCTTAAAATAAAGGGACTACAGACAGGCTTTGAAGATCAACTAATTTGGCAAGCCATTTTATTGTAGTGGCTGCTAACAGTGAAAGGTTGATAGATACAGCTGTAACATTACTACACCAGCCTGATAAGAACTACACTTTGATGACAGCTCTACTGTAGTGAAGATTAGCAGTCTTTCTGTGTAATATTAAATAGAACAGTTAATATTGCAGCCACCTATAGGTGTTAAATCCAGCATCCTGGTAAATCTCTCTTAGCTTGTTGCCATTTAAAATTGCTTCTCCCTGTGGGGTATGCTATTGCGTTAAGTGAGAATCATACGGCAGTTGCTTTGTTGAGGAATGAGGAATGTTCAAGCTGAGAAATGAGTATGTGACACATTGGGTGAGTGTTGATAAAGATGTTGTTGCTGTACCTCTTCAGCTCTTATAAAAACAGTTCCAGTTCATCCAATGTTTAGAGATGAAGGATGGGGTAAGCAAGTATTTAACTTTTTAGACATTTTTGCACATTTTTACAGCATTAATATTATATAAAACAAACCCCCTATCTGTCACAGTTCTACAGGGCAGTTGAGCCTTCTTTCTGTATTAGCCAACTTGCCAAGCAAAAGAGATCTGTGCTCTTATGTGAACTGGCTCAGCTTAGAGAGAAGATTAATACTTTCCAGGAGCAGGCTTATGATGAACTGTATTCATCATCTTTCCAAACCTGAGATCACAGCACTCTTTAATTGTTCATCTTTCCAATGACTCAACAATTTATAAATCTCCACAAAAAGTATTAGCCATACAAATACAAAAAAGCTCAATATATATACAAAAATGCATCTTAATCATGTGCATAAATGAGTCTAAAATAGAAAGAGCTGTTTTGAGTCCCAGATTTCTGAGAACTTTAATATTAAAAAAAAATCAAGTAGCTTACACAACCTGAAAAAGATCATATTGAAAAGTTGCAACTGTCTGGAAATAATACTACTAAAATCCCTCACATTTTTTGATGTCTAGCTATTACATTGCTAGTGTAACACAGGTGTACTCTTGTCATCTGATTAGATTCCTATTTTCAGCTTTCATTTTTTTTTATTGTAAGATGTATTATAGCATTTAAGGAAGGTCAGCAAGGCAATTTTTTAGCATTAATTGACTAAATTCTAGTAAGAGAACTGACAAGAAATGGGGGAATACAACTTAGAGATACAAGTATTTAGGAATGCCTAACTGAAGCATGTGTTCTGAATGCTGGAACAGGTAATGTCAACCTCCGTTATTTTTTATTATAGCATGTAGATTAGAAAAGAGGGCTTTGAAAAATTAAAAATAGGGGGAATATCCTCAAAGCAGACATTTGGAAGTACTTTTTCATTGAAATAGTAATAAATGCTTGAAATGGATTTTCAGGTCAGAATTTTTAGGCATCATCAATCTAGGAATGTCTTAGGAAGGAATGATGTGATGATAAGTCTCAACAGGCCAAACAGTTCTTTGTCCTCCCCAAATTTCTATAAAACCCTCAAAAGCCAGGCTGTATCTCAGAGATCAGTTATTAAAGTTTAAAAAGAAAAAAGACAAACAAATAGCAAGCTGAAGTGATTCAAAACTGCGGTCTTTGTGATATCTGTTACTATCTTCAGTACAATGGAATATTCCAATCTTGTCTTTCTTCACCCCAAGATAGAGATAACACTTTTTATTTGTCTGAATTTGGTTGCAAAAGCACATGTTAGAAAATAATGTTTAGTTGCAGGAAGGAACATATCCAGCTCTCATAAAATGTCCACCAATTCAGAAGGACATTGATCAAGAAGCTGAACAAGCTATTTAAGCAAGATCTTTAAAGCTGAACAAAGGCCCACTACTTAGCTGAGTACAAAAGGACATAAGTACACACGTAATCACTTCACTGAACAAAGGTTGTAAATGAAATGTTCAGGCTTTCAGGAGTTTCCCAATACAACGCACATACTCCAGAAAATCTGGACATTAAGTGCTATAGACAAAGCTTGTAACATTCTAGGTTGGCTAATGAACCTCAACTTTCAGCTGCTACACCAAAGCAGATCTTACAAATCACATTAATGTGTTACAAGAGAATGAATTCTGTAGTTCTAATCACAGGAATAATCTTCTTTTGATCAGACTTAAACTACGTTGTTAAATATGCAATCAATTCCATTGACTTTTTTTTAAAAAACAAAACAAAACAATAAAACCCCAAACTTTCAATAGACATGGCTATATTCAATAGTTCACAAACTTCCCAGTTTTAAGATAGTTGTGGCCAGAGTAGCAAGCAGTCATATTGGTTGGGCAGTACTGCACTGCTGATTGGCTAGTACTATGCCATCACGGTGATTTCTGGTATAATATCAGTGTCCCAGTGGAATGACCTCAGTAAAGACACTAAACATGCATTCTTGAAAGAAACTAACGCTGTAACAAACATAGATTTCACAGTGCAACAAAAACTGTACAATCAACAAGTCAACAAAGATCCTCTTCATGAGAGTGAGTTATGTTTCAGCCTTAGTGATATGTGGAATATATTTGCCTTAATTAATTTTGATAACAAGACCAATAAAATTATATTCTTCAGATTTGCTATTGAGTTGTATATCAAATTGAGTATTTCATATTTAAAATTAGCAATTTACAGCACCATAGTGAGATTATTCTTATTTATTTTTTGTTCAAATTCCTTTGCACACCAATAAACCCTGCTATACCACCATAAAAATCTTCACAATAATATATTCTGGCAAAAATATATTCTGGCAAAAATCTGGAATTTTTGATTCATGCAGCATAGCCACAGGAATTCGTTTTTAAATATATGTATGGTAATGTCAATAATATGCAAGAAATAATTCAAGGTATCTGACAAGAAATTAATTCAGCAGGGTGTTACTGTTTATACATGTCCAACCTGGATGGGCACAGGCCTTTTCACCTGAGAATGACTATAGAAGATCCCCACTCTATCCTATAGTAATTTTAGAGATAGTTAGAACAGAAATGGTATCTAAAATGGTATCATGAAAAATCACGAATCTTCAGGATCTTTTCTTTTTTTGATATGACCTTGTTACTTCCCAAATTCTATAAAGAAATGAGACTACTACTTCTGTACTAATACTACTAGATTAGTGTTCACTAATTTACATAATTAGGATTAATTTGACCAGATTTATATGACTACAGTGTAAAAATCTGTTTAGAAATGAATCACCAAACGTGGCACAATGAAGGTTCTTCACAGAAACATTCTATGGTAAGCTTCACTTGGTTGTTTACCTCTGTACGCTGATTATAAAGGCAATCTAGAAACCTCGCTCCTGTTTAGATCTCTGCAAAGTACAAAGTGGATATCTGAATTCAAGCAAGATAAGTCCTGTCCATTCTCTACTTTTTGTCATGGTTCATCTAGGCCCATATCCTATCTCTAGTGGAATCACTAGCAAATTAACAGGTAAGACTTCAGCCCTGATGTGGTCAGGCAGTTGGACTAGATGATTGTTGTAGGTCCCTTCCCACTGAAATTTCTATTCTATTCTATTCTATTCTATTCTATTCTATTCTATTCTATTCTATTCTATTCTATTCTAACAAAAACAAGGGGAACATGCAATGACACCTTTCTGATACACTCTCCCAGTCGCCCATCACTTGTGGTTCAGGGACCTCCTGAACAAAAGGCGATAATTTTGTGATTAATAGCACTTGATGGACTTTTACTCCTTTGGACTTTTTCCTAAACACATGCAAACTTAGAGCATCCACAGCTATCTGCAGAAATGTTTACTGCCATAAGCAATCAGCAACAGTCACAGTTGCTCACTGGTGTTCAGCCTCCATTCATTTTATTTCTTTTTCTTTATCACCAAGAACAGTAGCCCTCACTTTGAATGCAAGATCTAATCCAAGACCTTTGTTACTTCATATTAAACCACCTAGTAGACTAAATCCTTCTGCTTGTTTTCAGGAAACCTTTCTATACTGTGACACATCTGGCCAATATTAAGGATAAAGGATCTGCGGCTTGAAATAAGATCTTTCTGTGCTACTGTCTTTAATGTCTAAATATTCCATTCTGAAGCATAATTGTGAACATAACATACTATGCTCGCCCTTCTGTTGATGGAATCCTTATAATCCTTATTTTCCTGCTCTATTTTTAGTAGATTTATGTGCCATCGCAATAATCATGAACAATGGGGTATTGCTCATCAGTAGAGACCCTTCAGGTTCCCACAGAACTAAAACTTGGAAATCATATATATAATTTTAGTATTTCTATGGTCTTATTTAAACAGACAGAGCAGGAACTTGATTTGCCAATAAATGTATTTTTAGATATAGCCAGACCGAAAGAATCAGCAAATATCTGGAAATGTTGGAGTGTTGAACTGGAAGTTTGCATCATTTACAAGATTGGGCAAGGTAGGTGTTGGCAGAGGTTGACAGAATAATTTGTTTATGTAAATTTAATTTTCCTGGCTGACTTTCCTATGAACATACTGGACTCAAAGGTTTCAGACTGCCAGAGTTCAAACTCTGGAACTCAAGTTAAGAAACTCTAGCATATGGCTGTAATGCATGCCAAGGATCTTTCTGAAGTATCAGATAGGATAGGCTCTGCTCATGGAAGAACGGATCATTTCAGCGCATATAGCTAAATGTACTTAATTTATCTTAAACAAAGTTACATCTACCAGCAATTTGATCATCTGCATTTTGATAAACAAGTACAATTACCGAAAATGTGTTTTCAACATAGTTCAGTTAGTACTGAAATTTGAAAGAGGCATAGTCCAAGAGAAAGTGTATTCACTTTAAGAAAGCTCTTTGATATTTGAAATAAATAGCTTGAAACAATTTCTCTGACAAAGCACATCTCAGTATATTTGGTTATACTGAATAAACACAATTTTGTCTCTTTTGAGAAATACTGTGTATTGAAAAACTGTTAGTCTTTCTCACTATATTGGTTAAATATACTTCTAATTATTTTATTTCCCCAAAACACATTAACTCCTGCAGAGAGGTTGAACACATGACTTGTCACATGCACTCCAATTCCCAGCCTAGCAAACACATACATTGAATGCATAGCTTTTAGTGACTTTCCTTGCTGGCCAGCAAATGCCTTTTTGTAAGCACCTGTAGTTATCCAATAGCTCCACATATATGAATCACTCCTGTGCAGCTGGGATCTTGCGTAATAATGGATCATTAAATATTATGGCTATAGATACATTAAGCAAATTAAACTTGGATAATTATTCCCACTTCAAAAAGCAGAACTGAAACAAACAAAAAAAAAAATCAAAATTGAATTGAAAAGTAATATATCCAAGAATCAGAAAATAGGCATTGAGTAAAGAGAGACTGTAAGCGGTTCCAGAAACACTATTATGGATAAAAAATAATAGTAGGATGAAGAAGCAGAAGTCACTCAAGTTGAGTGTTATGAAATTTGTTTTATTTAGAAGATAGCATACTTCTGAGAAAAAAAAAAAGACAATAAAGCTTTTTAGAGAAAACAAGCTGAACAGAGATTATACATAAATCATTCTGCATTGCCAGTAAATGCTCTAGGTATTTTCTCCTGTGCGTATGTAACCTACTGATTGGATGAAGGGACTAAAATATAGTACGTTGTTTATGATCATAGCAAATATCTTCCTCATAAAAGCAATTCTTTATTAGCAGCTTGGAGAATCTTGAATGGAAGAGTGTATCTGGCTTATAATGCATAATTTTGATACTTTATTGTTAGACACAGTCTCCTCCTAATCTTACAATAAATTGATTTCAGTTTTTTAGTGATTATTGTGTTAAATTGTTCTTCATATTTGATTCTATGAACTCTTTTAGCAAAGTTTCTAAATTAAAAAAGTTTATAAATTTCCTTTTATTTATTTCTATTTGATGCTGGTAAGCATTGCTGCCATCTCATTTTTTTCAAATGAATGTTTAAATCTGTATTCCTATGAACGATTATTTTCAATTTCAGGATTTATTCTCACCTTAAACATCTTTCAGATTCCTTAAGGGACTCAGCTGATGGGTAGGAGAATTAAAAACAATATCCAGATATTTCAATTAATCCATAATATACAAACTAGTAGAGTTTTCAGTGCAAAATTAATGGAGCTTTCTTCTCCCAGCACCTCATTTTCTCCTGCATCTCTGGACCAACAACCATTGCCAACAATAAAACTTTAATTTGCTACAAAATCTCTAGAGCTCTGCCCTTTATTTTATATCTAATGAACTCGATCTGCCATTCTGTAATAACGTGACACTGACTCAGAGGTCCAAATCATACCCGCTAAAACCAGAAATACTGCCTAATGTGACAGTCATTCTAAAAAATCTACAAAGAGCTAGAAAGAAGAAAAGTTTGGAAAACTTTCAAGTGGTAACTTTTGTAACTACTTGGAGATGAAGATTAAGCTGACTTTAGCAGCAATTAGGTTTTGTGCTGGTTTTACAAGGAATCTTAAAATGCACTGTAGGTCCACAAGGCAGGAAAAGATTTAAGGCAGACAGTGGGATAGGTAAAAAACAAGGACAAATCACAACTCCAAATTGTAATATTTTGAATATGATTATAAAATGTGTGTGAAACCCCCAGTAATTTGTGGAATACCCTTGCATTGTACAGCAAATATTTCTGTGCGAATTTCTCAGTCAACACTAAGCCTCCAAGTTGATGTTGAAGCATATATATAGTGCTGTTAAGGGTATTCCACCACCAAAGGATGGAATGAGATGCAAAACTGAGAAATTTAATATCTACAGATGTTAGAGAGAGAAGTTTTACTGTGACTAGATTCTACAGGATCACTGCTTGGCCTATTTACTTTAAAAAAAAAAAAGGAAATAAACAAAATACTTCTGCCATATATCAATGTTAATCAAATGCTGATTCCAGTTAATACTGTAGCTTAATATTATTGACAAAACACACCAATGTTTCACACTGGGTCATGTCTTCTCCTATTAGCTACCTCTGACCATGTGCAAAAGCAAGCCTTTCTCAATGGAAGATTAAACATACCCAGTAGCTATGCAAAGCAGGAGCAGCAGACTGAAACATTCAGACAAATTAGCATCCTTATAATTTTTTCCCGAGTGTTGCGAACAGAAAAAAAAAGGCAGCAGTAAATAATATACTAAGCTGTTTAGTAACTTTAAATTACTCTTTTACAGAGAAAGAAGAGTTCCAGTTATGTACAGAGAAACTTATCAGAGGACAGAACCTGCAGAGACTATATTTCAAGACTGTGATCCTGGAAAAAATGAAGTTCCCTTACTTACACACCTTTATGGGAATATTAAGAAACTTCCTGAATTGGAAAATGCTAGGTATATTTATTGTATCTAAGTCAAAATAAATCAGGAATATCCTTTCAAAAATCTTGATCTAATCTCAAAAGGCACTTTTTCACATCTACTTCATCAGTTCAGGTGAATTTCACCAGGGGATCTTGATGATGGCAATACTGGGCTTGCAGCATGTTGAATTAAAGGCGTAGTTTCTACTCATTTGGGGAATCCCACTCTTTCTTTAATAACATCAATTTTCAATATTCCAAATTTGGAATTCATAATATTTTACTCAAAAGGACACCACTGCACAGAAGAGGGAAAAAAAGAATAAGATGCTTTTGATAAGAAACTTTCTATGAAATAATTTTCATGGAGCAGAAAAAAGAAGTTGCAGATCAGGAGAATTTGAAATTGAAGAAGATCAGGAGAATTAAATGTAGAAAAAATATTAGCACAATGTAGCTATGAGAATGATTGCTGAAATTATTTTTCTTTTCTGTTTTTCATTTTTCTCAGTATAGATTTTACAAGGAAATTTATAGATTAGTCCTACTTCAGTTCCTTAATTCCACAGTAGAAAGCAATTGGCTTTCTAGATTCTGCAAATCACTCTTTCGTGCTACATTTTTCTCTTTTAGAAGACAATATCAATTGTTCAGCTATTTCAAAGAGGTGTTATTTTGTCTAAAATCATCAACATGAAAGGAATACAGAGCTATTAATATTTTTAGAATATAACTGTGAAGTTTGTTTTTGGTATTGTATGTTAATATTTTGCTAAATATCTTGCATATTACAAGGCAAATATGAAAAAGAAGTGCACAATACTGTGAGCTTACATTACCTCTTCCTAAACAAAATATAACAAAATATTCAGCCAAGTACCCCATGCAGTTTGGTCATTTGTTGTGCAGAAATGGTTCTGGACATCTATTTGGTTGACTATTAGTATATCCAAATAGTCTGTGTGCTTCCTTGAATATTGAATGTATGACATACACACACACAAAGAAAAACAGCTCTTAAAAATAGATCTTAGGCTTAAAAAATTCCAAAAGAGGCCATTTTTTTTTAATTTATTGTTTTTTAAGGAAACAGGCTTGGTACTGATTCAGTAAAATAAAGAATATCAAGAACCTTGGACTACCTTTTTCCCTTTAGTAAAATTGTCAAGAGGATTTGAAAACGTGGAATTCCCTAGAAATAGACAGGATATCAGCATAAAAGTATTTTCAAGATTCTTTTCCCAGCTGCATAGTATTCCCTAGCACTATGCTATATAGCTTTACCAACAATAGCACTTTAGACCTTTAGAACAGAAAACTCCTTCCTGGAGAAGACAAAGTGTACCACCTAGGATCCTATAGAAAAATTAAGGATTAATTTTCCACAGTTGTTTGCAATTTAACTTTGCTCTGTGTCTAGGGCCACGAGAAGAGAATATGGAGTATTTGGGTTTGTGTGCCTAAGTTTTTTTCTGTAACTTCCCCTGCTCCCCCCCCGCCTCCCTCCCCCCCCCCCCCAAATTATGCTCTATTTCTCTCAGTCTGAAATTGTTGACTCCACGAAAATGGTACAGGACAGACTTATCTTTGTCCAGGCAAAACAGACCAACCATTCTAATGAAATCAGAATAATTGTGTTTTCTCTACTTGTCTGCCCTTATCACTTGTAATACGATGCTTCACCATCTGCCTGAGGGGTGAGCAGACTATTTTAACAACTACTACAAATATGTCTGAGTTATCGGGCTCTCTGTAATGACTCGGGCACTCCCTGAAAATGAAGAAGGCCAGACTCAATTCCCTTTCTTTATTTTTACCCACAAAACATAGGGGTTAAATCAGCATGGAATAGAGGCTGTGGGCCTAGATAACCAAAAGGTACTGAGAATCCAAGAGAAGGTATGCCCTGCTTCATCAAAATTTCTATGTGAAGGTGGAGAAAACACTGAAAGAAGTCAAACAGAGAAATTATGATTAAGCCAAAGCCACAAATACTTGTTTCTAGTTTCTTTAACCCATCTAGCTAACACTGGCAAACCAAGAAGACTGGAAAACTCCAAATCGAGCAAAGAACAATTCACTCAGTAAAAAATAATGTTCACCTACATGAATAAGACTGTGGCTTGTGAACTGTGGCATGTCTAGGAGATCATTTAGCATAATTTCCATCTACAGGAAGCTTCTAAGTCTCTTTTCACTGTGGAAATAAAATATGAGTTATTATCACTCACTCTTGTTGGCCAAAAGCTTGTGAAGATGGGGGAGTAACAAACCATATCCACCAAGATTAGCCAAAACCACCTATCAAAAACTTATTCTTGATATTGTAGGAACACAGAAATTAGTACTCTGAATATTTTTCCTAGATGCAATACAGTTTTCATTCCCTTTAGTCAGTGATTCTTTTATTCTAGAATGAAATCTGATGTATTTATGATATTTATATGACTTATCAATGTATCACCTGCCTTTTCTTATTTCTGTCATACCCATAAATTCAAACACAACTGTGTTTCTTTCCGTACAAATATGTATGTCCTGCCTATGGCAGGAAGGTTGGACTAGGTGATCTTTGAAGGTCCCTTACAACCCAAGCCATTCTGTGATTCAATGATGATTCTATGACTAATAATAGGAAAACATTCACAAGAAGGTAAGAAGAAAAAAAATTCAAAAAATGGAAATTGCGCAAAATGTTCCTAATAGAACAGCTATTTTACAAGTTGTAGGGAAAGATGGATGTCAGTGGGTGAGGACATAGCATGAGGTGATGGAAACCACAATGTATGTGTCATACACACATACGTAAATACAACACATGAAAACAACTGTGTTGGTAAATCTCACATTGACATCTGTTACCTCTCTGAAGACCTAAAATAATCATGTCCCTTCTTTGTAGATTCATAATCACTGAAGCCAAATCTCATGGTTTTGCAATTCAGATGCAATTCGATGTGATCCTAAGTGCAGATGCAGTATGTGCTCATCCTACCACTTACCCTGTCTCCCTGCCTTCCCCACACTGCGCATTGCATGGATCCTCTGAGGAGACCAAAAAAGGGTGTAGTGACCTGATGACTCATGTCAGAACCACAGGTGGGAGCAGGAAACAGTGACTAATTTAAGTATTTCTTCCTGCTTGCAGTAGTTTAGGACAATCCATGCATAAACAGGAGACTGAAGCTGCTCTAACCAGGCTAGGGCTCTCAAAAGCATATCCCAGTCCTTTTACATACTCTCTGTAGGGGAAATGGAAGAGGACCTACCCTACTGATTTCATACTGGCCACACCACCTCTGCCTGTATATGCATACCTGTAACGAGCAGATGTGAAAAGATGTATATCAGCCTTCAAAACTGCATTGCTTGGCATACCTAAGTATAAGATTTCTGAAATCACAAAGTGGAAAACATGTGGCTATTCAGGTCATAGTGGTGGTTTCTTTGCAAAAGGAACCAGACGCTTGTAAACAATGTAAGAATGCATTTAATTTTATACATGCCAACCTTTCTAAATGCGAATAAGTATCTATTTCTGTTAAGCTTCCTTTTTTGTTCCTGTATTAACCTCAGCAGCCATGGAAGTCAACAAATGCAATACTCTGAAGGCCAAAATATCCCAATCTTTTGCCACAAAATCTAGCTATTGTAATTGTGCAATTGAGGAGACAAGTATTCTGAGATCGATTGAAACTAAAGAACCAGCTACCTAAACATTTAGGTAGTGGACTAATAAAAGGCTGTTTGTAAATCATCAAATGGCTTAAAAAAGTACACACAAGTCATTGTAAAGAGCAAGATGTGCATACCAGGGCATAACCAAATTCAGATTTTAAAAATATACAACGAGTTGCATATATGTTGGTGATAACTCAATCTTTCCTGTTGTTTAGAGTATGAATTAAGCATTAAACTCTGATAAGCTGATAACATATGAACATAGGGGAAGACATGACGTAAGAAAATCTATAAGTGAGTGTATGGGATTATTTTGGATCCAAGACGCTGCAAGCTAAGATGCTAATATATGCTGTTTGATCCAAGTTTAATGCTTGTGATCTATGAAATTGTGTTGACAACAGAAATTTAAAAATCTGGGTGCCAAATCTAGCTTTGAGTAGCATGGGGCAAGGCTAAGTAAATCCTTTCCTCCATGGAAATGGCAGGATTAGAAAAAGACTGTAGACGTTCCCACTGTAATCAGTGGGTGAACAGCAATATTCTTGGGAGTGACCCAGCTTTGAGGTAGACAGCATGGCCAAAGAGAAAAATGGGCCATTAAGGCATGTCCAGCAAAGAGCAACCAGCAGTGACATCTGTCATGACAACGCAAA
Source organism: Phalacrocorax aristotelis (assembly GCF_949628215.1). Classification (NCBI taxonomy): domain Eukaryota; kingdom Metazoa; phylum Chordata; class Aves; order Suliformes; family Phalacrocoracidae; genus Phalacrocorax; species Phalacrocorax aristotelis. The sequence continues at coordinate 139,327,572 of NC_134277.1, forward strand.
TATGAAAATGGTAGATATTCAGATATCCTTGCTCACTTTCTGTCATTCAGATATAGGGATTAGATCATTAGGAAAGCGAAGGAATTTCTAACAGTGAATATGTAATATTGTACATTAGATCTGATTACAGATAACCTGGGAATGTCCTATTTGAAGCAGTAAATGACTGTGGGTGTTATAAAGGGCTGTCCAGACATCAATCCAAAACATCAGCAAAAGGTCCATTGTTATAAGATTAAGAAGAAACACTGGTGAACTGCTAGGGAAATGGGAAATGGTTAAACTCTGTCATGATCAAGTATAACCTTTGACCTAATACAGTCTATTCTCCTAAGTGAAGATATTCTCACTGGTCAGATATGTCAGATCATGAATTAAAATGAGCCCTGTCTGATTTTGATTTATAGAACGAACAAGCAGTATAATAAAATTTGATTTTGTATAGGAAAACAGGTTTTTTTTCATGTGCTTGGTATTACAAGCTAATCTCCTGTTTCTTGTGTTACTTTACCTAATATGTATTACTCAAAATAGGTATTCTCCCTATCATGTCAAAGGTAGTTAATTCCAAGTGAGATCTTGAGTCTGTCACAGTCAGTGGAATTTTTTCCCATTACTTTCAACTGAGCCAAGTTTTCACTCAGTAGGCAAGGAAGGCAACACTTAAAAAAATATTCAAGCTATATCTTATAAAATGAATAAAATATAAGATTTAAATAAATATTACAACTTTTTGATATTTTTCAATACATTTTCAATAGTGTGAATAGCATTTCACTGATTTGTTGAAAAAATAAACATGGATGTTGTTCTAAGTTATTTAAGACCTCAACTCTTTAGTAATGCAGAGTTTTGCATAGGAAACTACTAATTCAGAGGAAAAAATGAGATTAGTTTCTTTTCATTTAAATGCCTGTTAAACTTCTGCATTGTGGACCCTCAACCCCATGAAAGAGGAATAAAAAAAGAAACAAATAAATAAAAAGTACACAAATACTTCTGGAATATAAAGCTTTAGCTGTAAATCAAGATTAAGCAAATATTTCCAAGACTGATCAATACCACTGCTTGAAAAAGCTTACATTACAAGCCATTCCAATTGTTTCCCCAAATGTTTACCTAAATTAGTTGAAAGGCCACAATTTTGTAAAACAAGAAATTTTAATTAAGCCTTGTGCTTGAAGTGTTTCTGCAATTACTCTCTTTGGTTCCATTAGGATGTAGCCCCAATTAAAATGTATTGTTAATATTACAAGATAACATTTCCTGGTGGTAGAAAGTTGAAGATATGCCTCCATGTAATTTTAGATTATTCCTTGTTGTGAGTTTTTGCAATTATTTTTTGTAATAATGCTTTTGTCTATTCTCTTGCCAATGAAATATTTTTAATCAGTTCACTCAAACACTGAGTCTCTGAAAACAGGCAAGTTCTACAAAATTAAACACCTTTTGTACCCTTGTATTCAGTCAAAGCTTTTTTTAGTAATTTTTGTTGTAGTAAAATAACAAGCAAAAAATTAATAGGGTCACGGGATTCTCTGACTGTTGCAAGCAAATATTGTAACAGTGAGGGGAAAAAAATCAAGATTTGATCTTTAAACTTTAATTCACATCGTTAGTCCTTACTCAAGTCATTATGCCCACTGAGGGTTTATGTGCATGTATTTTCCCCATTGAGATTCTGTCTAGGCTAGACTTATTCGTAAGAAGTAAATCTGCCACATCAGTGTCTTTCGCATGCATTTGTTTATCTGTATTTTTAATGTCTTTCACTTATTTAGTAGTGCTATACAGAGCTATAATTGTTCTGTATTTCTTGCATTTGGTAGTATGTAAAACTTGTTCTGATTGAAAGCACAATTAAGTTAATGGTCAACTAGATTTCAGAACCACCTCTTGACATATGGGGAGAAAAAAAGAATGACTAAGAAAAATAGCAATTCTAAATATTTTAGTAGCACCATATAAATGTGCTATAATTTGTTGAAGGATCCTGTGGATTATTTTGGGGGGATCAAGAAAAAGCCGTAATTCTATCCTTTATTCAGTACTGTTAGAAGTCCCTTCCTAAGCATATATAAAAATTTGACTCACTCTCTCTTTTTGCATAAAAAGAGTAACAGAGAGCTTCAGATTCCACCAATTCTACTGTAATTAAAAAAACAGAACAAAATAAAACCAAAAACCAAAACGAAACCAACCAAAAAAATAATTTCTAAAGAATGACTAAATCTTGGAATTTTGGCCTATGATTTACAAATACTTAGTCTCACATTTTTCAGTATGTATTAGATCAAAATTAAATCAGAAGCAAGAATTTGTTGAGTCATGTTTAACTGTCCAAACCTTTACAAGCATTGTCCCCAGTCCTACCACCACATCTGTACATGGGTTCACACAAGTACTTGAGTATTTCTGTTAAACCCAGGCTGTCCATCCCATTGTGAAAACTCTGGATGAGTCTGAAGTACCTCTTTTCAATCTGTGAGGACTCTCTGGGATAGGGAGTGTACCCTGTGGGTATTAACTGGTCATCATGAAATTGTGATTGTCTCACAGAGACAGGACTGGGTCAGTCTGAATAAAGTGTTTTAGCCCAGAGCCTAACCTTAGAAAGGAGGGTGATTTCCCTTGCAAGCTGAGACAAGGGAAGGAGACAGCAAAGGATCTGTCTCACACAGCTGGAAGGGGTGGACACTCCCTCCCCTGCAGTCCCCTTGTTAGTGCTTTGTGAGCAGCAGCCACACACTCCAATCTCCTCTGCCTGGTCTCTTCTGAGCTGAATACAGAAGTCACAAAACAGCCTCCTGACTGAGTCTCACTAGCTATGTACCAGGAGGGCCATATCCCAAAAGAGATGATGTATCAAATGCTGCTGGGAAATGAGTGGGTGAAACAGTCAAATTTCCATGAATTCACAGGATCACTGAGGTTGGAAGGGACTTCGGGAGGCTTCAGGGGAGTATGAAGAAATACTCAATCCCTCCTTTGGAGGAATGAGCAAAAAACAGGTAACAAGCATTTTGGGAGGCTATGCCTTTTTAGTGCTTATATTTCAATTGCTACAAAAAATCACAGAAGGGCTGAGGTTGGAAGGCATCTCTGGAGATCCAACTTCCTCTTTTGCTCAAAGCAGAGTCAGCTACAGCCAGCTGACTAGGTGTATGTCCAGGCAGCTTTCTATAATCTCCAAAGATGGAAACTCCACAACCTCTCTGAACAACCTGTTCCAGTGTTTAATCTGTAAGGTTTACAATGAAAAAGTTTTTTCTCATGTTTAAATTGAATTTAAACAAGGCATTCTGCCTTGTTTTTCTCTCAGGGGGGAAAAAATCAGAAGGATATTAGACTGTAAGATCAAGGTGATGTCTCGGCACAGCTGTTATATCTACCTCTCCTCCCTGGACTGTATTGCAGTGTATGTCATCCAAACTCACAGTATGGAGGTAATCAAGCACCAGGTAACATTGTGTCATGCAAAACATGGTATGAGGAGAAATAATAATAATATATGTTTTGCATGTGAGCATTTATTTGGGTCAAGATGGTGTGAGCAATTACATGTTAAGAAGATGGTAACACAACATGCATTAGATGAAAAGCTTGTGTGGTACACTCTTGAGGGGTCCAGAGTCAAAGATGCCAGTGTCTAAGGCATAGCTGCCCTTCAGAAAAATCTGAACCACATGTATAGTGGAACTGTTTGGCCTCGGAGGACAGACTGTATCTAATTAAAAGCAAAGCACATATGATGGACATGAGAGGAGCTCAGTACCATCTGCTCTGCTACTGATCAGATCCTTTTACATCACATTGTTTGCCAATGAAAACATAGCCTTTTGGAAAAAAATAGTACTCTTTCTTCTGACAAATCTAAAGCCCTGCTGAAGATACTGAGTCACGCATCCTGCTGAGGTTATACTTTTTAATGGACTAGTACATGAATAATAGGAATTTTATTAGCCGGATAGTACAGATTGTTAATCAGTTCAAGTTGCTTACAAGTTTCAATAACATGTATATCCATTACACTGATGCTCATGTAAATAAAGCCCTAATAATAGTTATGATTTTTTAGAACTTTCTAGACATAATATTTATATGTGTACAAATATACCTGTAGGTTAGTAGGTGTTAGATAATAAGTATAGCTATGACTGGGTTGCCATCTTTTGAATGGACATAAAACTATGTAATAAAGTCAAGAAAATTTTTTAAAAGGTGAGAGGGTATAAGGATTTTTAACTGAACTATTCTGGTACAATTATTACCCAGGTGATTAGATTCTTGTCTAAATTCCTCTGCAGCTGGATGAAATATACTACTTACTTTCCATACTGTGATGAACAGTCTGTGCTTTCCATTTCAAACCTGTGAAATGTATTAGCTAAAACCTTCCCCTAGCTTAGAAGCACACTGAAAGGTTTAGGTAACATTTGGAAAATGTTTTTACATATGTCAGTGAAAGTATCCATTTATCAAAAATATACAAGCTATGACTTTTTAGTATTCCAGCATGTCCCTGCTTTTTTCCTTCTTGACATCCTACAATTTGTTTCTGTGCCACAAAACATCCATCCTATATGTTTCCAACAGGCTTGGTCTACCATGATACATTGAAGTCCCCATTGAGTTTCTGCTGCTTTTCTCCTTCCTTTTCAACATATAACTTGAATTACTTGAATTAAAGCAGCCCTCCTCCCTGATGAGTTCAAAAATGGCAAATTCCACCAGATTATTCTTCCTAACGTAATGATATAAAAAGTAGGGGGAAAGGAGTCTGCTCTCTGCTGACTTAGCTACTTCTGACCTCCTGTTCCCAGTGTTTTATAGCTGAGATATTAACTGGTTTTCCCTCTCAGATCCCAAAGTGTCTAATTCCATAGCATCCTCTGCTGAACTTTCCCAGGCTGCAGCTGACAGCCCAGACATCCACAGCATCACGCGACAAAAACCAGCTACACAAACAGACCAGGAGAGCTTTGAAAAAGTGTCTGCTTTCAAATACGGTGGAGTCAAGTCTCATACTGTAGCAGTTTCTTTGTGTCTACTTTTTATTAGTAGTATTTTCCCTCCGTCTCACAGATTTTTTATTAGACCTACCAGTTATGATTAAAGAGCCAATGCTAAAATTCTTTAAAAATTCCTCATGTGTTTACCACATATCAAGAAACAGGTTTTTTTTTTCTTTTGTGTTTAACAGCATACTCTGTATAAATACACAATTCTGAAAGGGATATTAAATGGCATCTATACAGTTATGTATGAAAGCAACTGCAGTCTAAACTAATGCCAAGGGGTAATGACAGCCTAATTAGCTTGGCTTGTTTGGCACATCGTAAATGTTTTTACAATGGTTCTTAGCAGATGAAGAGTCAGAAAACAAATTTCTGCAAGTTGTGGAAAATTACTATAAAATAGTAAAACACCGCCTGTTAAGGCCTTCCTAAAATTGGTTCCATATTCTACCATCTGTAACGTTAACATTTCAGGAGACTTTTCTCTGAGCTGTAAATGGTATTTGTCTGATGGACAAGCTTCTTTCTCTTACACTTACTCTACATTTCAACGAACACCCTAGTATACCACAGTGGTTAAAAATGCTGTTCTTCAAGGAGTGAGTTAACTTTTCCAACATGAATACTCAAACCATTATAGATTAAGTAAGATCCATTAGTTTCTTAAGGATTTAGCATTAAACAAAGAAAGGATCAGTGCAACCTCTACGAGATGTTCTTCTGTGAAGCAAAACCCTGTGTCTCATAAACAAAGAGCAGTGACCTGTCCCTCTAACTTGCTGATTACACAGGACAAGTTCCACCCATTTAGTGCTTACTTTTCTAGATGTAACCTGTTCAAAAAACTAAGGATCTTTTTAAGATCTATGAAACTGAAAAGGACAGAAAGAAAAAGGATATTAACAGCAGTAACACAGATTGTGGAAGCAAAGCTAGAGGTAATTTTGTTGCCAAGGAACAATCAGCATGTAGAGTCAAACACAAGCTATACACGCCTCAAAAATAACAGAATAAGCAACCAGTGTTACTTGACCTGCATCCTTTGAGAGATAATACATTCTGTGCAACCATTGTCTCCCCTGAACATTTTTTTAACTGTGTAAAAGATTCAGAAGGTGTTAATGTAAGTACCTTTATTGATAGGACATCCTAGATCATCCTCAAGGCTGTATTGCTACAGAAGACTGGAGAAGCAGTGTGAGTTGCACAGAACACAGGAAGAAAGTGGAAATACATGCTTCTTCACTAATGGATCTTTTCTGGTGACCTTAGACAATGGGGTTTCTTTTCATGATGCAGTAGCCCTGGAGGTACTCTCAGGAGAGTTTAAGGAGAAGACAGTATTGTCAGATACCACATATTGCTATATATAATGGCTGAGAGGTTTTTCCATTAAAGTCAGACAGTGTCATACTAGTCTGCACGACTTTCCCAGAAAAGGAAGACCAATTAATTTTTCTCCATTTTCAGCCATTTTCGGTGTCCCAGGGGAGTTCTAACTAAACAGAGGGAAAAAATAGCTGGAGAAAAGATTGGAAATGAGAGTGACAGCTAAACACTAATTGCTTTCAGCATAAATACAGAAACTAACTGGAATGTCAAGATAAAAACTTGGCACTCATGAATTTTGGCATAGAAATTCTCGTGTCCTGATAGTTGCTTATACCAGTTCAAGCATGTATTAGATAATAGCAGTAATTAAAAAACTTCATTCAATTAAGACAAACTTCAGACACTTTAAAATATCTGTTCATGACAACAGAAACCAATAGTTACAATATATTGATTTTAACTAATATTTTTCTTCTATGGCATATTGTGTCCCCAAGCCTTGTAGCTAGCAGGGGGATTTCAATGGCATCTAATTTAAAGAATTCAGTAATACATCCTTTTGGGGCAATACATGTATATGTCAGTAATCCATGTATATTTGATGAAAAATTATTTTGTTTTCCTTAAAAAGTCAATCATTTATATCAAAGCAATTGATCTTAAAAATTCTAATTTTATTTGGTGATCTTTGGGGAATCTTTAACAAGTTGATTGCTTTGCTTTGTTGTTTACTGTTCATGTTAGATCATGGATGCGTCCTCTTCATTTCATTTCTATAACCCTACATTTATTTTCAAGCGTTGCTAGGATTGTTACTTTGATAAAGTGATGACAAAACAATAAAAGAGGATGGTTAACTGTAAATTCCATTTTCCCTTTAAGTTTACTGTTATTCAGTTTTACTCTGGATGTATCCATTTGGAATGCCAGGTGGTCTTAAAACCACAGACAAAACTCATCAATTTGACTGAACATAGAAATTGTTTCTAATATTCTGATATTCTTATGTACACCTAATAGATCAACAGCCAAGATAACATAATCTTCTTGAAATTAAAATTGTTTGTCATCTACCATGAAAATCCACAGTGTATCTCAAACTGTTACCTTTTGTGCTTCATTTTTGTGTTTAAATTAGAATTTAATTACTCAAAAGGGCCCACATTCTGCAACCCTGTGGCTAAACTCCCAAGCAATTCCAAGGATTATTTAAACAAATTGAGCTTGAGACTTGCCCATGAGATAAAAAAGTGGCTATTTTCAATCTGAAATTGGTAGACGGCATACATGCTATTCTGAAGGCTACTACACAGTCATTACAGTCATTACAGACCTGTGGATAAAGACAAAGAAAGAAAATGATATCACTTGATTAGCCTCCAACTTTATTAATTTAACTCATTTGGGAACTATCCAGCAATAATTCTTCCAATGAAGGTCATAATTCATCTTCAATTTTTTCCACCTGGTACAGTACTGCCATCAATCCCCTCTTCTCCATCTCTCTGTACTTGGCTTTCATCCCATCACTCATGCCTTCCCAGTCTACTCTTGCACTAGCATTAAGGGGCAAGGGCAAAGAGGTTTGGGGTTTTTTGTTACGTCAAACCACAGAACCTCCAGCTTTGCTTCCTCCATTGCTGGATGCTTTCCCTGTATTCACTGCCTATTCCTGTTTATACCTTCTGAGAATTAATTCCTGCACTGCTCCTGCTACAATCTGACATGCAGAGCTTTTCCTTATAACCTGCCCCCCTGAGATTCTACAAAACAAGTTGAAAATTACTAACAATCCCTGATTTTTCTAATTCCTCCCCTTTCCTGTTCCTTTCATACTCCTTCCTGTACACCAAAAAATGCCGCCCTGCAAAAAAAAAATCTCAAACAGGTAATGAAATACCTTTAGCAGACAAAAATCTTCATTAGCAAATTAATGTACAAACCAGAAAGGTAAGGCCTATTAACTCAAGCATTCAAAGACACTCACACTACAAAGTCAAGATTAATATACTTAAGCAAACTCCATTGCTTAGTATGCTAACTGAAGTCATGCTTTCCCATGCTCCCAGGTACCCTGACGAGAAATGGGGAATTGTGAGACCCTTAAAGAAATTTATCTGGACAAAGGTCACCTCTTTCTTCCCTTCCCAACATGTTCCTTTTATGACTGCAGCAACTTCATTTTGGAGAGTCAGACTGTAAACATGAAATCTGTAAACACTCTGTTGTTACTGGTCATCCTCCTCTGACAGTTTTACCATGCTTCTGCATTAGGGTGTGGATCATGAATGGAATTTTAATTTTGGAACATAAACACAGTTTGCACACTAGTAAGCACACAAAATGTATAGTAAATATGTAGTGTTAAGGCAGTAAGCAGTAAACATTATTTGATAAAACTTAATTTGTATTTTCAATCAGAATAGGTAAGAGTGATTAGTGGTGGTGGTGAATCTATCCAGGAACACAGGCTTGGCTAGACAGAAAATTTTGTATTAGTGGGATAGCATTTCACTATTTATCAATTTATGTCTAAAATAAATGAGAATATGTTCTATTGCTCTTGAGGTGGATGACATGAGATTGAAGTAGGTATTTTAATATCCTGTTTAATGTCAAGTTAGAAAATTAGATTCTTCCTTAACCTTTGAGTTTTAGTCATGAAAAGACTGATGGTTCACAGCCTCCCAGTGCTTGAAGGTATACCATCTATTCAAATGGAAAGTTCTGACAGCCCCAGGGCTGGCAAAATCCTGTTTATGGAAAAAGTATTTCCTGCCCATTGGGTTGTGAAGGTGGCTAAATAATTTTGAATGAATTCTTGTAAAGCTAATTGTACATATTTTTTCAGGTATGCTAAAGAAAGCAAAAGCCTGGGTAGCATCGCTAATAAATTTAATCTGGAGTGATAGATTACATAAAAAGAAAACATATAAGAGTCCTATCAGAAAGGACAACAAAAGCCAATGAATTGGGGACTTCATGTTTTGGGACAAATTCATTGCAGTTCCCTTGTACTTACGCTATTGTGAAGGGAAAAATGTTATCTATTCATGTGAAAGGCCCTTATTCTCTACCTATGATGTTGAAGTTAAAAAGAATCATACCGTATATTTACAAAACAAAGATTCCACACTTCCTATTGCTTAAGCAAATTTGACACACCAGTCGTTCAAAATAATAGATTATCCTGTTGCTTGTTCCTGGAACATTTGCACAACACTACCTGTCAGCAAATTGGTTTAAGATTTAAGAGACTGAATAATAATGATTCTGTATTTATTCTTCAGCATTCAATGCCTTCTGGAAACAATACTGCAGATCATCCTCCTAAGATAGCTTTGATGTCCATGAGTCTTAGCAAAGTCCTTCTATCAAAAGATTGCCTTTCAGTTCAGTTTGTTTATTTCAATTTGTTGTATATACCACATCTTCAGCTCAGAGCAAGAAGATGAATGGAAATAAACAGTGACACATTTGCAATAAGATTTTTGTGGCAAAGACATTTACTTAGATATTGTGGTTTCAATGCAACCACAAGACAATGACAAACTTCCTTTTTAAATGACAGATCTAATTGTAAAGGTAAAATTATAGCTCCATGAAAAAAAAAACAACAAAAACATCAAAGACACAATATCTACTGTATGTCTGGATGAGGCTGTATTCATTGCTATTATTCTGAGTTGATTTACACTTTTTATCTCTCCATAACACGCAGCATTTATTTACCCTTACATTTTGAGTCATTACAGTTTCTGCTGACATGGGTATTTTCCCAAAATAGAACATTACAGCAGTTCTCTGCTAGATGTTTAAGCCATGTGTATGTTTATTTTTAAATTTCTTTCTTGAACTTTCTAACTGTGAGCAGGCTGGGAAATTGGAGTCATGATGAATGAGTTTGTTTTTTTTTAAAAAAAAAGGAGAAATGTAGACATTTGATGTAACATTGAAAAATTCACAGCCTCTTACCTTGAAAACAAACATTTCCCGGCGAAGAATAGCCAGAGTATTGAAGTTCCCATCACAGATGTTAGGTTTGGCTCCAGGATAGGAAGGTTTGTCACCAGTGGGTGGCCGGGGAGGTTTAGGTTGCCTGTCATTCTTCCGTGGGTCTGCTGGAGGGATTGAACGATGTGGGGGCACTGTTGGCAGAGGTCTTGTTGGTGGTGGGATCCTGTCAGGTGGACCTTTAAAATATAGCAGCAGGATGTAATTTACATGCCCACCAGTGGCACTCAAAGAAGAAATACACAACAAAAACTTGCTGTAAGCAGTGCAAATCCTACAGTGGAAGGGGAATGGAAAAAGTGACCTAACATACCTTCCCTATCTTGTTAAAGTATATAATGAATAATTACCATAAAAACAAGGCACGAATTAAGAAAATAATTACTTTTCACTATCCAGAATCTTTCTTCCTTATTGGAGCAATGTTCCAATAAAACCTAGGAAAAAGGATGCATAGTCCACCATCATTTCAGATGAGAAGTAATTCATAGAACATACTTTATGGAGTAAGAACTATTAGAATCATAATCTATTGTACAAAATAAAGGAAAACAAAAAAAACAGTTCCTAATAAGATCATTAGCAGTCAATGGATTTTCAACTTGTATTTTTAGCTTCCACTCATCAATTCACATATGTATATAGGCAGCATAGCTGATATTCCCTACTGACCCAATTGTGGGCCAAGTAATGTCATGTGCATAAGTGACAGGACATTCCCAGCTTTCCCCAATGCCCCTTGCTATGTATAGGAGCTCTTGAAACTGGACTTCAAATCCTAGGCATCCACATAAACAAAAAACATAATTCACATATTTTCTTCAATATTCTGAAATTAATTACTTCTTATTTTAATTTTTATTTTCAAGTGAGTCTTAGAAAGCTAGACATCTGGTGGCTAGAATTGTCTAGAGTTGTCTAGAATTAAAGGTATTGTTCTGAGGATGAACGGTTTAAAAGGAACTAAAGTGAAAAACTAAAACTCTGTACAGTGGTTTTAAAACTTTTATCTTCTTTCAAATACATTTTCTGTCATAATATACAGAGTTGGATGACAAGTGAAATAACCATCCCACTCATAATTTCTCTACCTGAAAGTCAAAAGGTCACCCTAGACAGATGCTGTTCATAACCCTAATGGCACACTGAATGACTTGCAACGGGTGTACTGAAAATGCCTTTCCCTTTCTACGCATATTAGTACGCTTACATGTATTTTCCATGTACAAGATAAGAACTTTCAGTTGGATCAGTAAGATTTCTGGAAACAAAATCAACACTTTAAGTTTGCTCATTCTATTTAGGCTTCTCTCCAAATCATTTAAATACATAATCAATTTTGACTTTAAAAAATAAATATAATTTGCTTGACCAGCTTCGGAAAGACTTTTGAATATCAAGACAACTCTGAAATTGCATAAATGACATTTAAATTTTGATATTTTTTAAAGAACAAGATGGACTATGTAAGGAAATATTAAACTCATCAAATGGTTGCCGTACAATTTAATAAAGCATTTATTTCATTCACAATTTTAAGGCTTGTGACATTTCTAATTTACAGTTAATAATGGTGTTTTGAGGAATACTGCAGACCAAAGTAATTATTTTAATAAGTGTGACATTTTTATTGAGGCATATGATTCCAAATCACTTCTTGATTTTAAAGGGAACAAAGGAATCAGTTTGCAGTAGCTCATGTTGGAAAGTTTTTAACCCCAAACCAAAGTTTTCATATGCCATTTGGTGATGATGTCAGATATTACTTCCCAGGGGTAACACATTTCCCTGAATGTATAGCCCACAGCTGTTAGAGCTTAGCAGTTAGTTTTCAGCAAAGTATTCTTGTCTAGCCTTTAAGTCTAGACTACCAACTTATGAGGTCATGAGAAACAACCTTCCTTCCAGCTAATCACACAGGAAAAAAACCAACCAAACAAAACTTGATCAGCCAATCATTTTGAAATGGCTATTTATGCTTTATGAAAATATATATCAGTGCTAATTAATGTATTTTTATAAGCTTGTTACATTAAAACACCATGGAGACTGCAGTGTTCTAGTTAGCAGTACAGTAATTCTACACGATCATAGCTATCCTTCCTAGTAGTAAAGATAAACAAGGAATGGCCCTGGTAGCATTCAGTATAAGCCTGACAAACCTTTAAATTGAAAATAAATGCAAGTACAAAACTGAATCCAATACACAATTAATTTATTTATTTTTTTTTTTTTTTAATTTTCAGTGACCTTTCCTTGTCCAATGGAATTCAATACATGCATAATTTATTTACATCACACGTGTCTTTTGTATCAGGCCACAAAAATCCTAAGCAAACATATTTTAAAGAAATGGGCCTTTTCCCACCTGGCAGCCCAAAATCTTGGGCTGGTAATAACATTCTTTTGAGATCAATTTGCTATATTTATCACAACAAAGGATTTTTCTGGGACCACAAATCTTGTACACTCAGGGAACTGTTTAGTATTATAGCTGATAAACTAAGCATCAATCAGTTCATCCAATTACATAAGCTTGGACTACTGTGGAAATAAGCTCTTTATGGTTAAAGGCCTGCATTTCTTAATATTTTTATAGTTTGGGATCCTTTTGCAGATATTTTCTTTATGGCTTTTAAAAATATTTAAAATTACTATTCCAGATGAGTGAAAATTTGAATGCAAGCTGTGAACAGTGAGAAACAAAGAAAAGAGCTTCATCAAAATCCTTGGCCTACTTACAAGTAGGCCTGTGGTACAACAACTGGCAGACTCTACACTAACAAACCCTTTTGGAGAGGTGGTATGGACAGGAGGACCTCAACATATCCTAAAGTGAAAAACTTATGTTGCTCAATTAGAGTATGACATACCGTATATCTTCTGGATGCCCTGTAAATCATCATTAGGTAGTTTGAAGTTGTCAGTCTCCATATACTGGTAAAATGGAGCCATGATTGCAGTGGGATCATTAGAGTGCTCCAGGCCCAGAGCATGTCCCAGTTCGTGCACTGCAACTAGAAACAGGTCATTTCCTATGAAGAGAAGAAAGGGAAAAAAGACCTTTGAAACCACAAGCATAGAAACAGAAATAACACAAGTGGAGGACTCTGTACTTGAAAGACAATTTCACTGAATTTGAATTTTACAAGGTAATGTTTAATAATGAGTCATAAGGATAATGTGATAGTAAAGGCAGCTTTCCCTTTTTTTTAAACAAGGAAATCATTATTGTTACATATAATACATGATATGCTTACAGACACAAGATAAGCATAATCTTTTTTAAGTGATACGCATGTTTAGTGTAGAGTTCAAGTGTCACAGTTCATGTCTAGGCTTCTATGCAGTTTCTGACTTGAAGTTGATGTTGCAGTGAACCTGACTAAAAATGCTTGCATCAAGAAATAGTTCCAAAAGGAAAATATCCTTGCTGTATGTGGAAAACATCATAAACTGAGGACTACCTATTTAGGACAAACCCTACAGGGAACTTACTCATCCAAGCACTTGTAATCAGACACCTGCTGATTATTTGTAGATGATGTCCATTCCTGAAATCACCCTAACTCAAATCCTAATGAGGAAAATATGGATGCTGTGCTGTCCTTCAAAACAGGATGCCCTGATTTATTTCATTGTGTAATTCCCTTATAAGTGTAGTTGCTTACTTAGTTGTTTTTGATTTTTGTAGGTCTAAAAAATAAAATAACATAGTCATCTTATAGACTGATTTAACTTTTTCATTATTCCCTTCTAAAAATCATAATTTCATTTTTTATTACAGAGTATTAGACACTGCTAGAAGTTTTGGCAGTAGAATTATGGCACTCTGTGAAGCGAACAAAAATCAAAGCCAATGGGATTATTTATATGAAAAATTTACAGCTGAACTTCTATGGTATTAATTTTGTCTATTTTTATTAATCTAAGACTTAGTTAAGCATATCTTTCTATGAGTCTTTTGTACAGATTCTGTCTGTAGTCAACCTGTCATATAACGAGACTTTGGAAAAATGTTTTACATCAGGAGAAAGATTCTGGCCACTTGGAGAGGGTCGATCCAGGATATTGCTTATTTTCACCACCTAGGGATGTGAGGAATCATCCTCCAGAAGTATGTTACTGTCCCACTGACAAGAGAAGTATTCTACATCAGAAACTTATGCTGAACACCTAACTTTTAGATGGCTGGACTCGAATGAAACAGGTGCCACCTATAGTAAGTAGTTTCTTGTTGAAAGAGCAATATAAATAACAAAAGGCCTATACTGTGGCCTAATAGACAGTTGTACATTGGAACAAGAAAATGCTCAACATTAACTCTTACCCTATATTCTCTAAATTCTTTGGAGGTAGACAGTTATTTTCCACTGCTGGCACTTCATCTGGAATTCTAAGTACTATTCTAATATTAATAGTAATAACATTAAAAAGTTTAATTTAGAAAAAAATTACATATATATATATATGTAGTTACAGAAATCTGAGGACATAGTTGACAGCATTTCAATTTTTCAAGTATTTCCTCTTGTTGACACAAAGAAATAAACTTTCTTCCAAGTATATATGAAAGGGGGAACACTTGGCAGTAGATGTCTTAATGATATATGGAGCCATGTTGATGTTTGTAAAATAAATGCTTGATTGAAAGCATGGAAACATCCACAACTGTGCTTAGTTGACTGAGTCTTTTCATGTCTTTCTGATTCTTAATCTGGAAATATGAAAACTAAATGCTACTGCCCTTTTATTCAATATAACTGTGCAGAAAAATCATGTCTTTCAAAAATTAATGTGACATAATGTGTTTTCAGAAATGAGAAGAGTTTATCCTATCATTCATAATTATGTGGTTTCCAGATGAAATATTTTCATGACAATATTTTTCTTCTTGGATGCAGTTCTTTTTATAGTAAAGCAGATTCTCAATGTACTGTTGTAACAGGTTTGATAAGCTTGACTGTCCTGGTGACGAATGCTTTTGATATCTGAATCTGCCCTTCCATATGCAGTCAAAACCGATCTTGACACTATCTCATATGAATAATCCACAGCTTCTCTAGCTAACCTTAGCATTGGAAGTGATGCACAGGAGCAACTCTGTAATGGTTTTAACTCTGCACTCATAATACAATTTTGAAAAATTATAGGCTTAATATGGAAAGACATGAAGGAAGAAGATATTACCGTACTCTAACTATTGTATTGTGACATGTTTCACATTATTTTTCAACTATTTTCTGCATTTTATGAAAGTTAAGAGTTCTAACTCAGGTTTATTAGAATAAAACATTTGTCTGGCATTAACTCATATATTTAAGATGCAACTTTCTTTTCTTTTCAGACCTTTTGAAAGGCAAATTTGCCTCCTAGACCTGTGCTTCTTACATCATAGTTAAGAATATCAGCCAGTCTAGGTACTATATTAATAATTGTACTAATAAGTTGGCCACAGTATTTACTGAACCATTTAAAAATAGTTTAAATTAATAGCATTTGATTCTACCACTATTATTAGGCTGGTCAGTATCAATAGACCAAAGAGTGGTTTACATGTGGTATTTGAACCTTACTGTTTGAGATACGAGTTCTGGGAAGTGAACTAATTACAATTTCTAAAATTTTAAGAAACCAGAGTTACTAAATAGTCTTGGAAGAGTCTCCTGCTTCACTTTATTTGTGCCAGTTATACAATGCATGAAGAATCAATACATCCTTTGGTTATGACTCTTTATTGAATCCCCATAAAAATCTCCATATTTTGTTCCATGTTGACCTGGAAGGTGTGTGTACGTAGTTGACCATAGTTCCATGTTGATCTGGAAGGTGTGTGTATGTAGTAATAGGGAAATAAATAAAACACACTGTCATCTACTGGCGTATCTTCCTTCTGGGATATTCTTCTGGCTGTTTCTTAGTATGTCTTTCTCCCTTTGTCTTTTGGATAGGGGTGATTATGTAAAAAAAAAAAAAAAAAAAATTATATTCAGCATCTGACTGCCCCTCTGGACTTAGTCAAAGCCTAACAGGCAAAAGGACTATGAAAAGTAATTTCCAATTCCTGCAATGCAACTTGTAGCCAACAGAGGAGCTATTAACTGGGGTAAAGACAGAGCAGCCCTTGAACAATTGGATAAGGGGGAAGGGAGAAAGTTACAGGAAAGAACTGGGAGAATAATATTCTTGCCTAGGGTGACAGAGATTTAACAGGGAACATATTTTCTACTTATAGTCAAATAGCCCCATTATTCATAACAATTTCCATCAAGAGTCACAATTGTCTCCAGGGCATCCTGAATTTAAACTGACCCAAATAACTTAGTGCAGTTGAAACCAAGTTTTAAACCAGTTCAAGGTGTGTTGTCTGAGACCAACGCGGGTAGGCCTTACTACTGTCTTAGTTTCCATCCTTTTTTCTTTGGATATAATTAGATTCCTCCAATTAGGCAACAATTACTCAGCCCCTCTTTGCTTTCAGGAGCAGTCTTGCCTTGAGCATCCCAATGTTACCGTAACTAGCTACTGAAAGTGCAGAAGGATAACGCTGAGTACTCGCTTTTTGTCTCCAGGCTGCACAGAAGTGTACTTGTGACTGCAAGGCTGATAGGAGGCCAACTTCAGTTACTTGGCCAGTGGTGACAGTAAGATGAAAGAGTGTGAAGGGAAGTGAACATTCATACCAGCTCAGGCTAGCTTTGTTGTCCTACTGACATTATATATAATTTTTTAAACATTTTCAGTCCCCACCGTTGAAGGAGAGAGTCCCAAATGATTCTATACTTCAGTGTACATTACCCGAGTAGAAACATATATTTCAGTCCGCTTGGCAAAATGAAGCACCATCGCAAAACTTTAACAAGCTGTAAGTAACACAGTTAAACTACACATGACTATGAAGACTTTAAAACTAAAAGTCGCCACTGCAGAATATACAATGGTGATTATTCATTGTGAAGGTCTCTGTTACATCTTGTTATACTTATCTATAGAGTAGTAGAGAAATATTGGAAAATATATTTTACGAGTCAAAAATTTGTGCACCTCTGTTCTTGTGTTCCCCATTAGCATGGAGATTGGAACAGAAAGGATATAAGCTCAAAATGATAGTGATTGTTTTTCTTATTTTATCTCAAGTCTGATCTCACAAGGAAAAAAAGATACTGTGTATAAAGAACTAAGACAAAATGATTATTTTTACACTGACACTTTTCTCTGAGGCTATAAACTATTTTAGGCACTAAATCTGCCTGACTTTACCAGCACTGCCCAAACTCCAGAATATAAATATGTATTAATATATCAAATATTCAACAGCCAGCACTGTGGAGCATGGTGTATGGGGAGGCCTTTCCCTGTAGCTAATATAGACACTATTTTTCATACCTACAGATAAAAAAACCTAATATGTTTGTCCACAGCAAGCTATTAAGAAACCTTAGTTCTGAAGATATTAATTCCTGTTTTAAATGGTATGTGAGCTTAATTGATAAAAGCAATACCCTAATGGTTTAGCAAGACTTTGATTCATCATTTGCCCGTCTTTTTAATGCAGCAATCAATGACACCTCAGGGCATGTCACTTGATTCTTCTCCTTGGCATGTGACATTAACTGCTATAACTCATTGTGAGCTAGAGTTGACTATCATTTAAATGCCATGTGACCTCAATTTTGAAGACACTCCCATCCAGACGAAACCAAAATATCTAGAAACTGAATTTGAAATGATGAACAAACTGGAAAACTACAAAAGTGTTTTATATGTGGACATATGCTGTTTCTTCCAAAGATCATTCTACTTGTGATGGAGATGGATGATTTCTGATTAAATCCATATGAATCTGAAATGTAAATCTGTACAAGAAAGACTTCTATTACAGCCCTATTATCAACAAGACAGTACCTCAAGTCAAGCTTACAGTTCTTCAGAAAATATTACACGCATGCTACCCATGAACTTGTGTCTGATGTGTTTAGAATTTGCATTTTTATTATTCTGTTCATTTGTACCATTGACTCATCAAACAAACACTGCTAATCTTAACTGGCTAAAATGCTGCAAAATTTAGAATAAGATTCTTATTCTACATAGCATACAGAAAGGTAAAAAAAACACACACAAGGGAAAAAAAAGAAACAAAAGAAAAAAAGGGTTTATATCTTTGTTACTACTCTTTCCAGACAGGACAGAATTTTGAATGTGTTATTTCAACAGTCAGTAATAAAAAAAGATTCTTTCTCTCTCTGACCTTCTTGCAGTATAGCAGATTTGAGCATATACATTATGTATGCACTTACATAAGCACCATGTATACATATATATGCTCTACAGAGAGTATATGTGGACCTAAATATAAATCATAGACATTCTTTTACCCAAATAATGGTGCCACATTTTTCAGTCTAAGAAATCATGTACAGTTGCTTGACATTATCTCAAACTTCTACCATCAGCACTGAAATTTGGTAGCTTGGCGGTTATTTTGGAAAGAAAGTCTTGCTAAAAAATGGAGCTGAGATGATGCAGTAGCTTTGAAAATGAAGAGCAAAACTAAATTTTTGTGGTTTAAAATAAAAATATATCCCATATAGTATGCCCATTTTCTGCATGAACTTAGTGTATCTATTTTGTACGCATTGTATTTTAAACATTTTTCAATAACATTTAGCCTTTTTTCCATTGTGACAAAAAAGGATGACATAAAAATAAGTTTCCTTCACTGTATTATTACATATGCTAACATATACACTAAAATCTTTACAAGTTGACTTTCTGATATGTATATATTTGCAGACAGAAGGGGAAGTACAGGCAGTTTGTTATATACAATGTACTAATATACTCTGTGTATAATTTAGTATACCTACACGCACAGGTGTATATTTTTGAAAACTATTCTATTTAAAAAAGATCAACAGATTAGTCTGAAAATTAAACTTGCTTGCTTGCAATTTGACAAGGGGATACGCCTATAGGGCAAGACTGTCTTCAAGTGACTCAGTGGTTGTTGATGAGATATGATAAGGACATGTGAGTTTAGAGCGTGTATGTCCTTCCTGGCAGTATTCTACTGTTTCTGCATACTGTGGGCACAACTTAGAAGAAGTCAGGAGCCTGATAAATAACACATTTGAAAGAAGCCCAGATTATTTAATAATACAGATCGGCCTGTACTTTAGAAGGCAAGGACATGCAAAAGGTAAGAATTTCTGCTTTACTACTGAGGTTTATTACCAAGTACATTCTACAACTTTCTAGTAAATTGCTTGAAATGGGTGGAATTAATTACTTACTGTAAGTAAGTAAGGATATTTCCACTTTGTTTCTCACTGTTTCAATCACTAGTACTGAAAAATGCCACAAACTGTTCTCAGTAGTGAATCAATACCAACTTCTCCAAAGAGTGGCAAGTGAAGCAGCTGGAGGTGATCCTAGGGGAGGTAAAGAAGACACAAGAGCTTGCTGCTTCCCAAAAAGGTGTAAGTATGATGGTGTGTGTTCCTTCGGCAAATATAATGCTTATGGCTTCATTTCATGCTTTGAGGAAACCCTGCTGTGACAGTGAACCTAACAAAAACTACACTCGTGCTGAATCTCTAGCTCCTGGGATTAACTTCTTCATTGTTCAAGTCCACTAATGAATTTGTATACTATTCTCAAATGGCATTTTCATTCTATTAGTAATAAAGTCATAACAATTAATAGACTGAAAAGTTTTACTTTGGGTGTTTTCCTTGTCACCTTTAGATAATAACTATTTTAAATAAATTTAAATTATAATGGAATTTGGTCTTTTGCTAGAAGAGACCTTCATAAATTACTTTCTCCTAGCAAGCTCACACTAGTAAAAATATTTGAAAATACAATGTTCATTCTCATAACATTACAAATGACCAGGTTGCTAAATAACATTCACACTATTTTTCCAGTAGTGTCAATGCAATTACAAATGCTGCAAATACTGTAGCAGCCGTATCTATTTATACTCTTTCCCATCTTCTCTTTGTTTCTGTTTTTAGTTGTTGCTGTGGGAACAATAAGCTGGAGAAGTATTTAAAACTCCTTTCTGAAGGCTGTGAGAATGAACACATGCTGGGATCGAAGATTTGGATATGTGCATGAAAAGAGCATGTATCACACAATTCTCAGCTACCCTCCATGGTCCTGTCCCTGAGGGTCATTCACGTGAAGGGAATGGACATCTTTTACCACTCCTGAGTAAGTGCGCGTCTGGGTGAGAATAAATGTGAAAGGACCCTGATTGTGCATGAGTCCATATTAAAATCAAATCCTTGCCTGTGACAATAACAAATGTAGGTTTTGTCTCTAAGCCACTCAGCTAAAATGCCGGCATGTTAACACTGTGGCTGTTTTTGTTTCGAAGAGATGATTTTTTTCCCTTCATTTCCCCTTATGTCCTGTGTGTCCTACTATAAAGAAATATGTGTAAGTACTAAGAGGAAGGTCAAAGTCACGCTGCCAATATTCACAATAGATGTAACTTGCCATGGGGTGAAATTTGAAAGGGTCCTACAGATCACTGAAATCCCCAAAATAGAAGGTACATAGAATTTAATTTATGCTTTAATCTTGTGTTGGCTCTCTGCAGAGACAAATTTTTACCCTGTGTCAGTTAAACTACTGAGAGTAATTATATTATCCTCTAACTTAACTCAAATTAAAGCCATCAAAACCAGGTTACTATTCTTACCCTATCATTGTATCTACTTAACATGTACATATGACTTAAAGGCTTTTGAAGAGAAAGTGACATAGTGTTGTATATATATTTGGGAATTTTATATGAACATTTATTCTTCGTTCACTATTATTTTTCTTGTTTCACTCTTATTAAAAAAAAATTGCCAAGACAAAATTGTCTATATTTTTTTTTTCCTTGGACTGGTGATAAAAGAAGTGGGAATTTTGAATCCTAATTGGCAAAGTGATTAGGAGAAGAAAAAAATCATTAAAAGTTCTCTGATCCGAAAAGCAGATATGTTTTCTAAGTCGTCTGCAGACTTCAAAGGGGGAGCTGATCCGAGTGTGTTCCATATTCTAAATTGAGGCAACTTCAAACTGGGGATCGTATTTATGGAGAAAGTGACAGAAAGACAAATCTGCTACTTTGGTTTTACTTTGTTAAAATTTACTCATATGAAATGCTCTGATCTACTGAATAATCTGCTACTATTAGTGGGTATATTCATATAGCTGCTAGTTTCACTCTAGCTAGAGGAACCACTGTAAGTCAGTTTGGTACTAGTCATTGCCGTCACTTGTTGGCATGGAGATGCCTCAGCACTCGCGTGGAGGGGCAGCCTCCAGGGTGAAAGATTGCGGAGGGCAGGGCAAAGGGTGCTGGAGAGGCCATGATGGTTAGGCAGCCAAGCCATCCTCCTGGGCCTCCAAGCGGAGGAAAGACTATGCAAGAGGATGCTTAGAGAGGAAGATGAAGGCAGGAGTTAGCTGTCCCTGCTAAAGGTCAGAAGAGCTTGGACATGGGGATGTTAGCCAGGGCAGAGGTCAATCCTGGCACACTTTCCCTTCTGTGAGTTAGGAGCTCAGCAGGACCCCAGTCTGGGGAGACAGCGGCTGGCACAGGCAGAGAGAAAAGACAATGCCAGAGGTCCCATGCCTGATGGCTCTCAGATCAGAGCTTCCCACTGAAAGCAGGCAGCTGAGCTCAGATTCGCCAGGGGCACACTGTTCCCACAGCTACTCTGCCACAGGTACTCTACTCAGGCCGGACTGGGACAATTATCCCTGCACCTCTGCCAGCCACCACGGCCAGCCCTGCCAGTAACACAAGTGATCATTAAAAACACAAACCAGCTAAGGACTGACTGTGGGTACATATTGAGTTGCTAACTCTTCCTGAAGCTCAGGCCTTAGTATTTGTACTGCTTCTGCTAGCACTGCTAGCTGGAGTACAGCTAGCAACATTAATCCTACGTCACTAGGGTATCTTTCAGTTTCCTGAATGCTCAGTGATAATCCCATTTCCTCATGCTTACAGTGTATCGGTTCCTAAACTGCATCATAAGAAAGGAGCTATGTATGATTTAAAAGTAAGGTTACACATTATCATATTACCATCTATGCATTCAAAATTTAAGTGATGCGATCCATTTGTGAATTACCGTATTTAGACCAATAGGAGAGTGTTTGTCCTGCCATACCGAGAGGGAGGGGGATAGCCTACACCAGTAATTACCTTTTCTGAGTGTAATACTGAACTGATCCCAAAACAGGCATCTCTGCTGCTGAGACAGATTTCTTTGGATCCCAGTTGGTGCTGTTATTTGGAAGTACTTATTACTTCAGTTCTCCTCATATCTGAGATTGTACATGATTCAGCATCACTGGTGGAAATCATCTAGCTACAGAAAACTGTAACACAAATGTCAGTACCTGTACCTTTCACAGCCAGTGATGAGAAACAGGTATTTCAGAGCATGATTCATCTAGTTTATTTTAGACACCTACTTCAGGATACAACAAATCTTACCCAGGAAGGCAATATATCTCTCCTCTAACTCTAAAGGGACTCTATGAGATTAACTCAGATATAAACATCAACATATGGTCAGATTAAATCCACCCCCTCAAGTCTTCTGCCTTCTGACTTAGGTCTTTTCATTTAAGTCAGTGGCAAAACATTAATTACAAAAGTGCAGGATATGGACTTAAGTGATATGTATAAAAAACCAGGAAGCATTTATCATTGACTTGAACTAGAGACTTAAAGCTGTCCACTACAACAAAACTTTTTGCACAAAACAGTATTTTTTTTAGCTGGTGGTTTTTGATTTTTCTGTTTTCATCTTTTTTCCCAACCTGATGTTTTAGCAGTAGATGTTTCCAGGTATTGGTGTTAGCTGCTCACCACTTTTTGAAACCCAAGCCACTTAGGAAGGAATATAAATATAGATTAAAAACATTTTGGACTCAAGAACATATGGTTTGAGCATTTTGAAGTGAAGAATTGTCAGGATAAAGCACAAACTATTCTCTAGACCTGAGAACACAGATATTGTAGAATATCTTTAATTAGATAGTCATATATTCTTTAAAAAGTCATATAGAGTATTACCTTTTATTTTAGAGTTATCTTGCATTCTTCTACTTTTGCAACAACAATCTATTAAATTTCTGCCTAATAAATAAATATATAATTACTGTAAAATTCTTGACTCATTCTCTCAGAAAACCATGACAACATCCATCGTAATTGGCAACATGATTTTCCTGATTCTGCTTGCCCCTGAAAAGGCAGGAGAAAGAAGAGGGCAGTGCAGTAATAATATCTTATAGAACATCTTTGGGAAAAGTCAGATTTCCTAAAGCTGCTGTCTTGGCGAAAAAATCTCCACGAAGCCCACAACTTATGCATGCACACATTCAAAATATATCTATTTGCCTGAACATAGCATACTGCAGGGAAAAGAAAAAACAAAAATCCAAACAACCCTCCCAAAATCCAAAATTATTTTCAACTTATTATTAATTTTTACAAACATTTCTTAACTACATTTCCCCATATTAACTCAGTACTCTCAATATACTAATACGAGTGTCTGATCATATGAATCCAGTTTGGGAAGATAAACTTATCTTCATTGTTGTATAAACAGTTGTTTGAGACAAAGACATCTTTGAAAAACAAAAAAATGGCAGTTCTTTTCTGTGAATGTTGGTGCGATGGTTGCCAAAATTGTCTGCAAGGATCCATTCTGCCTTTCAGCTAGATGTTTCCTTGGCAGTAAAGCTGATGTAACAGACAAAGTGAACTTTCCCCATTGCTTTCCATGCAAAGTCAGCCAGATTTGTTTTAACGCTTTTCATTAGCAGTTTAAGATAGGCTGGCTGATCGCAAACTGAGGCAGATGGCAAACGCAAGCAGTTTGTTCTACTGGCCCTGGTGTGTGGGAAATAACCTCCAGTTGCAGTTTGAATGGATAACTGAGTTTGCAACTTCCCTAACTACCCCATATAGGATTGCAATGATCTATGTCTACATACACAGTGATGGAAGCAACATGCAATTTAGTGGCTCAGGTTACACTGCCTGTTTTGGTTTACGACGTGCATCATGACCATCTCTGTTTGGCAATTAAGCCACAGTGTAAATATCACCTTGCTTCTACAGAGACAAAAAGCATAATGTAAGATGTGCATAGCAGTCCACATTTCCACTGTTTTAATTAAGAATATCACAAAGCCTACCGTCCTGAAATATCCCTCAGCCTCTCAGTTTGCGTAATAGTGCACTTGACAATTTTAGGCCAAGGAGGAAGCTGAGAGCATGATGTTGCACGTTGATAGCCCCTGGAATGTACTAACAGCAACCAGATAAACACACATCTAGAGCATGGAACTGGATTCACCCACAAGACCGCTTTCACTGACTGCCAGTGTTTAACAGATTTCCCTTTTAACAACGTGTAAATGAAGTGCTTTTCTCAAAGCTGAAAGGGTGCTCCATGAAAGCAAAAAACTCCACCAAAAGAATAAAAATGAGGTCATTACCTTGCCAACAGTTAATATTTTCCATCACCTAGTTTCCAGTCAGTAAATGGGGTCCAGCAGACAGATGCTCTTCTCTTACCTGTATAGCCGTATGTCTAATGACTGAGTCCTCACAAGCCAGCCAGGGCCATTTCGTTTTGTTTTGTTGGTTTGATTTTTTTAAAAAATAATTTTCCATTTCTTCAGTAACTGAAAGTGATCTTCATATTTTCAAGTGCAGCTTTTCATCTTATGATAATACTTTCAAGGACATATTTTATGCAGCAGACACTGAATGTTTCCGAGTTATGCAAGATCTTGGGGCGACTAGATATGGAACAGGAAGGTATATGTACACCAAGCAAGTATAATCCATGGAAGGTTTGGGACGTTTGAGAACAGATTACCTTGTTAAATTCTATCAGCACAACATGCACTTACTGATGAGCAAAGACTGGTTTCCTTTTTAAATATTGGAAGCCTTGAGGTTTTGTAATAATAAGTTTTATCTGTGTTAATTGCCTCCTGAATTAAATTGGATTTTGAAATGAAAAGAATCAATCATTACTCCACTTGTCTGCAACTTGCAAAGTTCTTTTAAATATTATCCTGGCATCTTCATTGTTGTGCAATGTTATAAATGTAATAGTTGCTTTTTGCCATCTTTTATAATATTGCTAATTCTCTCATTTTGCATTCAAGTAGAGTCAGTTTAAAATAGAAGTTGTGCTTCCTTAGCCTTACAACTACATAGAAACAAAGCTGTAACTCAACAGGCTACGTCTCTTTATCCTGAAAACAAGATACGGCAGAGGTCCATAAAATTATGAAAGGCATAGATAAAATTATTAGGACATTACTTTCTCACAATATGACCACCGGTCTACCTGAAGTGAGTTTATCACTGACAGGTTCAAAACTCTGAAAGAGGTAGTTTTTCACGTCTGCTTAAACTATAGAACACATTGCCACAGGATGCTGTGGATACCGAATGATTACATGAGTTCAAAAAGAGATTACACCAATTCATGAAAGGAAATCCCTCAAAGGCTATTAAACACAAAAAGTATGGCCTGTGGCTCAGAAATTCAATGAGCCACAGATTGCTGGAAGCTAAGAGGGAATATGCTGAGGTTTTGTTGCCATATGTTAGTTCTGCTCTTATTCTCTTCCCTAGGTATCTGTTAATAGCCATAACTGGAGGTAGGATATGTTGTAGGATAACCTTTGATCTGAACCCATGTTGGCAATTCTGTGTTTAAAAGTATGTACACAAGTATAATACAATGCAAATTCAAAGAAGATACTAATCTTTTACATATTTACCCTAGTACAGAACTGGAAAACATGCATGTGACAACTGCAAGGTCACACTGCTTGGTTACAGATCAAAATTGATATTGATAAGAGTTTATTAAAATATATATAATCAATTAAGTGCTATGCATTATGACATTAGAGTCATAGTAATATTGTAATACAGAGCTTCCTTTAATCTGAAATGTTCAGCTTTCTTTACATCTAACCATAGCATATGACATGAGCACAGTTTGAGACACAGAGCTCCCTTAGGAGACTTAGTTTTCACAACTCCGCTGGTTCATATTTCCAGAGCATATATCTCCTACACTGTGTCGACCACACTGGCAGCCAAAAGAAATTTACTACAAGTTGATCTATGCAGTTCAGAGATCAGAATTTTCATAAATTTTTGTTGGCTGCCAACACAGTGCCCACAGCAGAATCTATGCACTAACTAGAGTCCAAGTACGTTACACCAGATACTGCATTTGCATCAGGTCCAAGAAGCTTTTACTTGGCAATCTACAAACAGCATGGTACAAAGTGATAGGTCTGGGGTTTTTTTCTTTTTATTGCCCACAAAATTTGAATATTTTTTTGAATGCTGGAGAGTTAATGAAAAAATTACCAAATTCTTGAAGTTTGGGGTTTGTTTTCCCCAAAACACAGCTTCATGTATATGTAAGTTACAAATCTTCCACATGAATATAAGCACTCTGCGGTTATGTTCTCCCTACAATTAAATATAGCTGTACACTAAAAACATCATCACTTCTGTAATGGAGCTTCACCTGCTATTACTTATTGTATATTCTTTGGTGGAAGAACTGGTTTCTGCAGATTTGCAGTATGGCACAGTGGATGCTTTGGTAAATTTGCTACAGATGTAAAAAAATCATGCATTTTACTTTGACTTCTATTTCTGTGGCAGATATGAATATAAGAGTATCAAACTACCATTACTGATCTACTGTGTTTATCCAAGGAGAACTTAAACCTAGTTTTCGCCAAATATTTTCTGCCACTGGAAGACACAGTTCTACGGTCAGAGCTTAGCCAGTAATTGGTACATTAAGCATCATGTCTAATGTGCTTGAAATCTAAGCTCCCAAGAAATCCTTGTTTTCCCCAAGAGCTACTTCTAAATCTTACTCTGTTTCAAAAAGCTGCACTTGTGTAAGTAGGTCAATCTTAAATTAATCTAGTTAAAAGTAGTGCACTCTCCATTCAAACTGGTTTAACACTCCCTTAAATAGGCTTAGATGCATTCAGTAATTTCCCAGAAAAAATAACTGCTTTAAACAAGGTTTAAACTAGCTTAAGTGCATGTAAATGTGAAATCAATTTTGATAAACCAATGCAATTTTTGAAATAGAGGTAAGGTTTATGCCTTAAGTTAGAGATAGTTACCTTCTGACATATAGTAAAAATGTTTTCATATACTCTCAGGTGAAGAAAGGAAATATATAAATTATGAAGCCATAAAATATATGATGGAATGTATCAGTAATGGATTTTGCTTTCTATTAGAACTTAGTGTAATTATCTTCATCCATGATAGCCCCTTCTATGAATGCCTTCCTTTCTGCTCTCTCTGCCATAATTTTTAGGATTCCATCTGAGAGCTTTCCTATATTTAATAGGAATTATGTTTTTAATAAATCATGCAATGAATCCAAGGAAAAGAGATTGGTGGAAAATATGTAAGGCATTAGTGAGGAAGAAAAGATATATCTCAGTCATTATTCCCAACTAATAGGAATAGTGTGTTTTTCATTTAACATGCAGGTAGCAGTGACTATTAACTGCAGAATTCATCACAGTAATTTCTTTCTTCCTCTGCCACTATCTGCCAAAATGAAACTTCTGAGCAGAGTCACTAGTCAAGGAACCTGGCTTTGATGGGTTGGGGTTGCCATGCAATATCAGGATGTTACACAAACTTGATCCATGAAATGGCCCTTGGGGTTTGCCAACATAACTAGTCAAGATATACAGATTTCTAAAGATGAGTCAGCTTTCTCTGAAGTCACAGTTCAGAAAACTGTTTTCAGACTCTTCATCTGTCCCTCTCTTGGCTCGTACTTCAGAAATGGTAAAGTGTCTGAGATACATTCAGCTTTTGAAACTGTCCACTTTTAAATTACTGAGAAAACTACAAACTAAACTGAGACTAGTTCTTGTCCTCTCCAAGGCTTTATGAGGTGTTCCTCAAAAAAAACGCAACCCAAATAAACAAAAAACCAAACAAGAAAATAACACTTCCCCTCCAAAATACAGCAGCTAATGATCCTATAATGCAGGACACATATCTACTTGTTTCACTTCAGAAGCAGCCCCCACTGTGAAGACTGCATTTAGCAGCCCTTAGATCAAATGTTGCCTCCTCTCTTTCTGTTCTGTTCTGTTATGGGGTCATAGGCAACCTTCAGTCAGAGGAACGAGGCAATGAAATAAAACCTAGTGTGTACTGTATATATGTTTTGACTTCTTTCTAATTTGCAGTTTCTGAAGTACACATAGGAAAACTGGCCTACAGAAATTTTTTACGGTTTTATTATGATACGCTATTAACAAGGCAGAGTTGCAAGGTAAGTCCTGTTCCTAACTGTGTCATTGTAGAAATAAACCTTCCATTTTTTCCAGTAGCAAACATCTATGCTCAGCAGACATTATTAACAGCTTTCAAAGACTATTGCTCCAAGTTAGAACAAAATATGGAGAATATAAGTAGAAACAAATAATTGCCAGTCTTACAATAGGGAAAGCATCTTATCTATAAGACCTTGAAAATGTGTATGGCCCATCATGCTGCAGTAACTTGGAGGATAGAGGAGGAGGACACTATAGGCTCTGAGGCTTAACAACTCCATAATGAAGCAGATCTTCCAGAAATCTAGCACACTACCGTTCTACTAGAATCTGACACTTCAACTTCTAATTATATTGCAGTGCATCAAAAAATTTCAATGCTGCCAATTTAATAATGGACAGATGAAGACAATATGTGGGAGAGTCTTGTTAAGGCTAATAAAAAACACCACTTTCAGTTTTGGTACAGAAAGACAGGGCATAGGATTGGATTTTTTCTGCTAGCTACCAGAGAATTTACTACAGACAGTCCCTATTCTCCCCACTCTCTGGCACTGGCTTTGAATTTCATCACAGTAAATTGACATATTGCAATTGAAAAAAATATTTTGAAAAAGATTTCTGACAATGCAACATCTCCAAAATATTGCCACTCTTAGCAAGAAGTTATTGTTCTTGTCTGGATTTAGATTCATTATTCATTGTCCATAAACTTTTCATTCAAAATATGAGGTGATATATACCACCTAAACGGATTGAAGTCATGGGAACAATGAAATCTCTCCATAGTCTCAAGACTGATGTAGTAAGATTTCTTCCCATTCCTTTTTTATTCCACTTCTTTTTCCTTCCAGCACTTAAGTTCAGAAGACAGAAAGGATTTAATTTTTTTCTTAATAAGTGCTGATTTTTCAGATAGCTGCTTATGTAACTTGATTTTCACCTCCTGTTTACTCTTCTCTTTTTACATCTTTAAGTGTACATGTTGTGAAATGTCTTCCTGTGATACTCCTATCCTTTCTGATTTGCTATTCCTGAACAGTGTTTCACCTGCAGTGTTTGTTTCCTCTGTCCTCTTCTTCTACCATAGTTGCCAAGTGTTAACAAGAAATGAGAATGCCTAGGAGGATAAGGTACTTCAAAAGATGCATGAAGAAACCATCCTGTCCCAAATAATTTACTAACCTAAGGTTCTCATCTTACACTGAAGCCTGCACAGGCAGACCATAAAGGAAATGAGGTCTGCTATAGGTGAAAAGGCCTGTTCCCACAGAACAACTTGAAAAGTAGATGTCCTAAAAGAGCAAGTGGAACACGACAGCTAACTGGAGGAAGGCTACAGTTCAATGTATACAAACACTTTGTCCAAAGTATTGGAAGATTAACATTTCCCTACTTTGCAAAAAAAACCCTTGCAAAAAAAAGTGTCTTTTATCCTCCAGTATATCTCTCCTTCCCTAGCAAAACAAATTCTGTCCTTTTTTCCATTGTTCCCCTGTGATGGCAAGTTTCTTGCCCTTCTTTCTGCCCAATACGTCTGGCATCACCTGCAGCACTATGGAAGGACATGCAGAGAAAAGACTTCTACAGTTCAGCTGGAGTTAAGGTACCAGGTGTACTCTGCTTACAGGGTATTATCAAAGCAAAGAAATCAATCATTTTAGAGAGTCTACAAGTGTTAAATCATTTGACAGGAGTTTTTTTCCTGAGCGACGGGCCCATTAGTCTTAACAGCCTTATTCATTCTTTAGAATGAGGGAGGAGTCAAAGCACAGATCACTCCCCCAGACCATGTTTGATAAGATAGGTCTGTGATCCACAAAAACACACCACTGAAGTGAGAACAAAGAAAACCAGCAGTGCACTGTGGAGATGATGTTTTTCTATTGGAACTGTCCTTTCAGTCTATAACATTATTAAAATCAAGCAAACATGATAAGAAAAAAAGACAAAACAAACAAACCCCAAACCTAAAGTATGGAGACACTACAATTAACTGCTCACGATACACTATCTTAGGAATTAACTATACTCAGAATACTGAACTTGTATATGATTTCTTATTTGGAAGGAAAATTATTTTAAAAAGAACAAGTTTATGAAAGCATTTCAAGAAGTTGCCCATCTTTTCTGAGGTAGACAGTATGCAAATTGTTTTCATTAGAAGAACAGTACAAGGTGGAAAATGAGGCTAGCATCAGGGGAGGTTTAGATTGGATATTAGGAAAAATTTTTTCACTGAAAGAGTGGTCAGGCACTGGAACAGGCTGCCCAGAGAAGTGGTGGAGTCTCCATCCCTGGAGGTATTTAAAAGATGTGTAGACGTGGCACTTCCGGGCATGGTTTAGGAGATATGGTAGTGTTGGGTTAATGGTTGGACTTGATGATCGTAGAGGTCTTTTCTAGCCTTAATGATTTTATGATTTTATACGATTTTATTTTCATTTTTGCTGCTAAACAACCAAGTTGGTCTGTGTTTTCAAATCACTCTGGAATAATAAAATAGGAATCAGAGAAAATCAGCCCTTTTGGGCATGAATTAGTTTAAAAGTAAAAATAAATCACCAAATCTTTTTCACCTTCTATTGTATTTCTAATAACAGTACATGGAGATGACTATTGGAGCAATGACCTTAAAAAAAAAAGACACTCGCCTGGGAAAAATTACACATAGTGAAGGTCATAAATATATTTTTCAACCTTCTGCTTTTCAGTGCTCTGAGACTAAGCTCAAGATGATAGGAAGCCTAATAGAGTTGTAAGTCTTTTCTTTCTTTCAATCCCAAATGGCATGCTTGCCTTTTTTTTTCCACCCAGAAGTTTTTTACCAGTCACAAAAAAAATCTGGACCTTCCTTAAGGATTCCTAGACATGAGCTAATGCAGTAAGATCATCAGCAAAACTTGGCCTACCTGATAACTGAAATTCACCAATCAAACAGGCACTCTGCATATACAGATCAACTGCATATACATTGCTGTTTCTAGAGTTACAATGATATAAGGCTTTTCTCTGGCCAATAGCTATGACCTAAGGTCTATGGTTCATACCATCTCAACAATGAAACTAGGAGCTGCCAAAATTCTTCAGAAGACTTGCATTGGTAAGATATTTATTTTAATTGTCATGTATTTTGCACAAATTTCTAGTACTAAAATATCCTGGGCTTTCTATCTTGACTATTCCATTCTAACATGAATATGTCCCCCTCAAAAAAGTGTATAAGAGAACACTAAAGTACATAAGTTATTTAATTTTCAGAATAAATTTCCAGTGATACATATTCAACCTTCATGATATAGATAGCAAAACTTTTTCATTATTAAAGTTCAATGTTCTAAGATACACAAAAGCATATTTTAGTGATAGTATCATTTTACTTTCACTTGATTTTTTCCCTTCAAAATATCTTAAAATTAATGAATAGAAGAAATAGCTTTTGAAAACTGATCTACAAAACTCATCCACAAAAAGGCATACAAAGACATAAGTGCCCTTCTGCACTCTGAAAATTATTTAAAGAAGGAGTTAGCCAGAAGTTTGCACACTTTCATACAGACTAAAAGTATCCATCTGTGGAACTGCTCTAAAAGAGTTATCATATTTTAAATTGACACCTTGACTTCAATGTACACATGCCTGTAGATTTTCCTGAGTGCTTGAAGTAATAGCTCCAAAACCACAGAACACTATGTGCACTGTTGGTCTCCACTGAGGTCCATAAAAACACCTTAATTTAGCCTCACAATGCTGTGACTGACTATGTACCTGAACTGCACAAACAGAAGATTCCCATTGTTGTTTCTTTGAGCTAAACTGGTGAAGAGGACAAATACAAGCAATGCCACACCATGTATTTTGCTCCAGTAAGGATCATGGGCTTGGTCCACAAGAAATAAGCTTCTTGAACACATTCTGCAACCAAGGGCTTTCACAGTGCAATATGCTGCTCTTGCTTCACTGACCCTGGTACAGCAGAAATATTCCACCATTAGAACAGTCACAATACCATATTTATAATCCTCAAATATTAACTTAAAGCTTTGTTGCAAACTCCAGACTACAAATACCACTACATAAAAAGCTCTGCATTTTACTTGGAAAATCTCAAGTAAGAAAGGGCAAGAAAAGGAATTAGATGAAGCCACTCATTGTTCACAAATTTAGCGTAACATTGAAATATTGCAGTTCTGCACTTGTCATCTTTATCATCTTTTTTATGCCAGAAACATCCCTTTTGTGCATCATTGTTTGCTGAAGAGACTCTTTTCAACTCTATGTAACTGGCTTAGAGAGATCTACTAATACAAACAAGGCTGCTTGGAATGAAAACTTGTCAAAACATCAAACACAGAATATGTCTACACAAAAACTCTTCTTTGCCACTGTTCTGCAGAGGTGCAAATGCTAGCTTTAAATTAGGTTTCCTAGATAATGGTAGCAATTTAGTCACATGAACTTGGAGCTTGGCAACGGCCAGATTATAGCTCTGTGAAAGTTAATTTCAAAGAGTATCTTTAATATTGATTTGGTAAATTTTAGGTACGTCAACTGCACTATGCAGTCACTTAATTGACTATGGGGAATGTACAACTTAAGTAAGTTGGAATTATTGTTGGAATTAACAATTCCAAAATACATTCAAAAGTTATTGGGACACACTAGCTCTCTTTTTGATATGGCATCTTTAAAAGCTGACTTTAAATGCTGGCACTGCATCACCATAAAAAAAAATAACTGGAGAAGGCTAGGTTTTATGTACATTGGTACACACTGTATTGGTGGGTAGTCTCCGTTGTTCTCAACCTCTCTTATATCACTGCTAAAGAACATTCCACATTTTCCCTAAACCTAAGTAAGATCTATATGGCAAACAATTTCAAAATGAAAGCAGTTTATGTATTTAACAGTACACTGTTTGAATGAACACAAAGGTTCCTAACAAGAATTCAGTGATTTTCAAGAGAAACACATTTTCATACTGTAACTTGCATTTAGACAGCAACTTTTCTGCCTCAAATTCTAATAGACCAATCGACTGAAGATATTTCTAGAGTAATGTGAACTTAAGAAAGAAAACTATGTGTGACAGGGAAGCATGGAAATAGTTCTGTTAGCTGAAAACTCATGTCACGCATTTTGTTTAAACTGAAATATTCTCTTACCATCATGATTGGGATTTCCCAAAGTCCATGGCTCGTCTGAGTCAAAATGAGTGTCTCCCCCAATTCCTGGCCCAGGGAAATACGCATGAGCCAAAAATCCTCCCTCCCCATCAAAGGGAGAACTGTCTCCATGAAAACCTGATGCAAAAATGATTGTAATATCCACGTCCCTCTTGCCATTTTCTAATTCAATATAAGGAACTTCTTCAAATGTCAGAGGAGTTACATTCTGCCACACATCGAAGGCACGGCGAATGGCTTTACGAGTTTCAGCATCACCTACTTTTGGAGTGACGTTCTTTATGCTGAAAGAAACAGAGAAACATTAAATAGATTAAATTTGACAGAGTGGTAAGTGGCACTGCTTACATCCATTTTCCACTAGCTATTAAAAGCACTGTGCTTTTAATAAAATGTGCTAGTCTGGCATTATGTCCTTTAAGAAGAGTACTTTTAAACAAGATTTTTAAACAAGCTGGTGTGAAATTATTGTGTCAATCTGTGTAGCCTGTTATGCTAGAACTTATCATATGTTAGCTAGGTTACTCTCAGCAGTATAAAAATATTATTTTTAGAAGATTAAAAAAATTTTAAAATGAAAAATTCATAACAGTGGGATAACCAGATTAATCAACCACTGGCTGTTTACCTCCTGGACCACAATTAGAATCCATCACAGCTAAAGAACGGCATCTCATTTCTGATCAAAAGAAAAATGTTTCCTGTTAAATGAAATTTTAACTTCTTAGTGGGTCCATTAACAATAGCAGAGCTCCATACTGTGACCACCAACCAGTATTCAAAAAGCCTTAAAAACAGGTCTTGTTGCATTTGTGACTGGGTAGATAATTCCTTATCAGAAACAAAGCCTTTTTATTTCAATTCAGGCTAAGACGTCCTTTTATAATCTGTTTATTTCTATAAATCTTGCATAAAACTGTAGAATTCATCAGAGAAATAATTTTATAGAAAACAATATGTGCTAATTCAGAAACAGATATTTAAACAGAAATTTCAGTCTCCACTACTTCTTCAAATGACACACATAAGAGAAGGCAAAAAAAATCAGAATTACAGTTGAGTTCAGAGTCACAGTTACTAGTAAATTATAGTAGAATCATCTTTTCAAAAAGTCTTTCTTTTTATTATTGAATTAAAGAAAGGAATGGCAATAATCAACTTCAGACCTATCCAATTTCCTCCATCGTTTTCACTTGATTTATATGGCCAGCAAAAACTCTGTTAGGTTTGTATCTGTTCTGAAACTGCTGCAGTCAGATGCTCTTTGTTCATTTGACATGTGCTTGACTGAATGTCCAGTACAAATTGCAGAAATTACATAGTCCTAGACTATATGTAAAATTTATGCAAGTTTACACAGCATGGCGTGTTAATGGAGAACAAAAATATTTTTGATGAATCAACCTGGAATGATTGATTTGTTTGGTCCATTAAATGTGCTTGATTACACAGTATTTAAGTTTATATAAATGGAAAGAAATCCTTCAAGTCTAGTTTTACAGATTTGACTTCATATATCAGTTTTGTTCATAGGTTCATGTAGAAAAACATAGTTACCTATTTTGACTTCCACTTACAAGTATTCTTGTATTCAGTCCAATAATAATAATAATCTAACCAGAGCATTATTTTTTAGCTAGTATGTATGTTCCAAAGAGTTATCAGGACAGATTAGAAGGTAGTACACTGTAGAGAATCCACTGCTTCCCTTGATCTTTTGTTCCACAGGCGATTTAACTAGTCATTACATACTTGTGCCTATTCTCTTATTTGTCTGGCTTGTAACATTGGTTCTTGTTCTGTCTTTCTCTTTCACATACATGAGCTTTATGAATACTTTTTTACCCTTAAAAAACAGACATTTAGAAGACATTTTTGCACTGCAAATAATTACCTTTTTGTTGTCTCTTTGAAATTAAAAGTTTGAACTCTTCAAATCTCTTTATATAAGACATTTTCTCCAGTCTATTAAATATTTTCTGTGAGTTTTATTGAACTCACTCCAATTTTGCAAAGTTCTTTTAAAACTGACTCTGTTAGAACTACAAAGTACTGCTGTACTGATCTCTCTGTCAGAGAGAAAAAGTCCTCTGATCTGTAGGCATACCTTACCCTATATCATATAAATGTCATGCAATCCCAATTGCTTTATTTGATGCCCTTTCTTTATAGTTATGTACTCATCAGTAATTTTATGATCAGTTTTGTGTTGATTTTCAGGTAATTAGAAAAAATATTGCATGTACTGGACCAATGATCAGTCCCTGCAGAACCCTTCTCTGAAAGCTCCCTCCTTTATGGATTACTTTTTTTGAGATGTTTTAGTTAGCAAGTTCATAAACTAATCCTGTGCCCCCTGAGAATGTACCATATTTAACAACCAGAGTGTCATGTGGCTCTAAATCAAAACACCTCACAAGGGCAAACTTACACTGCCACTACCAAAAACTTGACAACAGTTAACCTGTCGCTATGCTACAAATAACACTTACCAAGCTGATGAATTTTCTCTCAGTCAGCCCTGCAGTATACTCTCTAAAGCACGTAAATTGTCTCAAGCACAGCTCATTGAAGGATTAGAGCCTCTGTTATTTGTTATGTATCATGAATACAGCAAATGAACGAACCGACTTTCATAGAAAACAGAATACGTCTAGCAAACCTGATATTCTGATGTAGGAAAAGTTAATCTGAAAGATACAGTTTATTATGTTGTTATTGTTTTGTATTTAGGAATCTTAGTAATGGATCAAAGTCACACTTTGGAGTTATGTAAAGAGAGCAAAAGGATGGTCTTGTGCTGTTACATGTGATATGAGGAAATGGATAAAAACAGATTGGAATTTTGTATTGGTGGTAAATTGCTTAATTACTTGGTCTAAAGGGTTTGGTTCATGTTCTAAACCTTATCACTTTACATTTTCTTGCTTTTTCAGTGAACAGAATTAAGTTTTAGTCACTGATTACAAATGAAAAATCAGGCCATTGTGCTAGTTTCACACACATTAACTAGGGGTGATTACCTATGATGGGAGACCTTTTCCAAGGGATTCAGCTATTGAATTACTTTTGAAATAGCATCTCAAGATTCATTGTCAAGAAGAAAGATTTTTCAAAGCACACATTCAGTATTAAAATAAGACAGATTTCTGGCTTCCAAAACAACCTTCTGGAGAGGGCGAGATTATACTGAAAAATGTAGCTTCTAAAAGAAATGAAATAAATCAGTGGTTATTCCAATATAAGAGTATTTCCAGAAAATGATTATACATTTTAATGTGTTTAACACAAGCCACGTTCAGTCCTAAAAGGGCAAATTCCAATACTGTGTGTAACATGAATGTTGAAGTTGTCTAACTGGGAACTTTGCTCAGAATAATTCACCAATGTAGATATAAGAAATCCAAGTTAATTTACATTTCTTTCATGGTGTTGATCATGTAGCCTCCAAAGGGGAAGTACAGTAAGATCAATCCATACAGACAATGTATCAACTACCAGAGATTCTAGGGCTCATCTCTTAAAAGTCTTCAGCTTAGACATATCACTGCAATAGCACCTACAGTCTTATATAAACCCTTGTCCTGTTACATTTGACTCTGCCTCTTAAAGCCAGCAGTCACCTGAAATACTGGTAGCTATCACTGGTAACAGAAAAAGAGGAACTGGGTATCTTATGTTTAACATGTCGAGATAATGGAGCTCAAATAAAAAGAAGTGGAGGACATGCCAATTCAGCACCACTCCTATCGCAAGGTGGCAGCGCAGCAAGACAAAGGCCATCATGATAAGAAAACAATATTTCCTAAATATTACTTTCCTAACCTCGAAGTCTAGTGATCATTTCACAGAAAAGATGTTCAAAAGAGAGAAAGATCCAATGCTGACTTTGGCCAGCTAGGCAGTGCAACCTTATAAAGAGGATGCAAGCAAAACCATGCAAACATGGTTTTCAACCTGATAGTTGCTTTATGCACTACAGATTTTAAACCCAGGTCTTGCACAAGAAAATAAGATTTCACCAGTGTTACACACTTTTCACACTGATTTACTATTTCTACAGATGCCTGAAGAGTCTTATTTTGGAGACCATTATTCTGAAATACTGTGTCCTGTTGATTTTAGAAAAGCTTTGGGTTTTCCTTCTCCTCCCCCTCCTTCCCCAAAATATCCTAAAAAAAAAAATATTATCCATGTTCCGGTGACACATATTTGGCTGCAACAGCTTCAGGAGCCTTGCAAGGCTGTCAAGATATACCTCACTTGGCTGTGTAAAATCAATCATCTTAAATTTAAATACAGTATATTAAGTAGCACATATTTGCCATAAAATTTCACTACTTCCTTTTTTTCTTCCTGAGCTGTCATTAGAACAGCTCGTTATATTTTTCACATAAATTGCTACAATTCTGTATGTAAAATCAACCCTTCTGACCGAAGCTAGACCCAAGAGGCAGTTCAGCAAAGGCTAGACAAAGCTTGAAATGCATAAAGCTTATTATTACTGCTTACCTTAGCAGTAATGGCCTCCACAAGAGCTGTAATAACTCAGTGACAGACTTCTTCATGGCCTGTAGACTTTGATACTTCTATTCTCCACTGCGTATAATAAATACTGTTCTTAAATTGGTTCTATGCTCATTTGTGCATTAAATCCAGAGTACAAGATTAACAATATCTTGCTACCCTGTTGTGCTGATTACACTGGATACTAATGAGTGCTTTTAGAATGACTATGTAATTATAATCATGCAAGAGGATCTTTTATTTTTTTTTAGAACATAAATATATCAATTAAATATAAATGGAGAAAATATTTCTACAATGCCTTTTCTCTCAAACATTCCAAGATTTTCTTGGAGCAAAGTCACAAATTGGAAACCCCATTCTAAAGGAAGAAAGGAGATAGAAGATAAAAGAACAGGAAATTCAACTGAGCAGGTAAAAAGATGCAGTCAGTAATCTGAAGTAAGCCAATTATATATCTGTATTTGATATGAAACAATTAAGATAAAATTAATTGAAACATAGATTAAATTTGAATAATTTGTTGATTCTACCTTCTCATTGTCGTTGCTGTAAATCAAACCTAAACTGAACAAAAAGCTGCTTTTTTTTTTCTTTACATCCCACTGTTACTTTTATTGAAATTAATAGATTATCTCTGGTCAAAGGTATATTTAATTTTGCACCATCATTTCTCTAGAGATACTTTCTAGCAAGTTGCTTCATTAATCTCTCACTGATGTGGGTTTTCTTACCTTCAACTTCTTTCCAGTCTCACTTTCCTAACTCTTCGTAGCTATAACCTAAGAACATTTCTCAGATAAAATGCAATCTTAGTTCATATAGTTCCTGCTCCATCTGGTTAAACCCAAGTCAGAAATATTGGTTTTAATTTTCTTATGACCACATTAAAAGTCAACCTACTGCTGCCATGTTGGAAACGATATGTAATTCTCTTGTGTCTTCCGTTTCATGGATAATATTCTCCCCATAATTCATTAAAAGAAGATGAAAAGTGACAAAGATGAGATTTCCAAGACACAAAACCAAGATTAGCAAAATACTTGACAGATAAATGCTTTTATAGGAAAGATGTTCTAAGTAGCCACATGTCATAACTTACTAATTAAT
The DNA here is from genome assembly GCF_949628215.1 of Phalacrocorax aristotelis. NCBI lineage: Eukaryota > Metazoa > Chordata > Aves > Suliformes > Phalacrocoracidae > Phalacrocorax > Phalacrocorax aristotelis. The sequence continues at coordinate 139,367,167 of NC_134277.1, forward strand.
TTAAAATTACTAAAATGCAACATAAACATTTACATTTATATATTGATATTCAAATATTAAATTATTTCAGGATTGGTGAAGCAGGTAAGTATTAAAGAAATGACAACTGCTATTCTACAATATTAAAATTTTATATGAAAAAGACTGACATTAAAAATACATGTAGTTAAGAGCATTTTTTTGTTAATTATACTGTGGAAAAGCATAATTGATGGGCTTAATTGATTGTTACGTACAATCCTCTCACAATTACAGTTATCTAGACTTTTTTCATTGCATAGATTTTAGATTCACTGCAGTGTAATTTAATCTCCTTTTATTAGGCATATTTGACATGTCCTCCCCCCTTCCATTCAGAGGTTAGAAATGCTAAAGTGTGTAACACTGCTAATATAGCTCTTTATGAAAAGGGCAAGCATTGCCTTTATTGAGCTGGACTTTGTCAAAGCACCAAGCATTAACAGAGGGATAAATATGCTTAAATCAAATTTCAGGAACTGAATTATTCCATTTCATTGAGATTCCTAAACATTGCCTATAATGGTGCTAAGCAGATATCGGGTAGATACATACTGGAAGCTTTCCTGTGTATCATCAGGTTGATTAGAATTACATTTTTATGGCATTTCTGATTGAAAGATGGTAGGAGATGCAGTTATAAAGACAAAAGAATGTTTAATAGAGCCTTAATTAGGATCTAATTCTGCATCCATGCTTACTACAAAAACCTAATACTTAGTGTCAGGAAACATAGCATCCCTGTCCCATTAGTACTTAAGGGTTGAAGCCCTATGGTAGACTAAGTTTATGAGAACTTTATTGTAGAAGACAAGTAGTGTCTTCAGTACAAATTACCATTTTTTTAGATTTGCAACTGTAAATCATCAGGGCTCCAGCAAAACACATAAGTAGGAATGATGAGAACTCATGGGTGGGCCATTTTGAAAACGTCTGTTTACACAGAACCCTGGAAACTTCTTCACCAAGCCATTCTGCATGCTTTCCACAACTGCAGGTACACTTCTCAATACAAATCCACATGCATTTTCTACACCACTGCATGCTCTGTGATACAGAGGTGCTAAGAACTTAAAAATTTGTTACGGGCTTAAAATGGTAAGGTAGTATTCTAGAGCATATAGGTAGGTATTTCCACTCCCTTCAAGTCCTGTAGGCCTCATATGTACATACGGAAAAAATTATATCAAAGTGCAGCCCAATCCTCTAAATGTTTCTACCATGTTTCAAAATAGATGAGTCAGGTACAACTGAATTAAAACAGAATATTGCTAGCATATTGAAGAAAAGTTTTAGACATTTCCATTATTCACAGATTTGTTAAAGTTAGGACATTCTTGGCATCTCTGAAAAGAAAAAAAATCATTATTTCCCCTTATTTCTGCTTTTCCTTTTTAATGGAAAGACAATATGCTCATGTCTTGATGCTGAAATAGTATAGCCATATATTTCAAAAATAATGCAGTGTGAACATCATCACAATGCAAAGCCTGTGTTTCAGTTTCAATACGGACTCAGAACTGACCTTTTTTCATTCATGAGCAAACTGAAATCAAGCAAGTTCAGCATATACTGGCTTTGTGACAAGTATGATTAATAAGGTGTGCAATTCCTTGATTTAGGAGATATTTTCGAAATATTCCTTTGTAGTAGTACACTCAAAATATTGTTTTATTGCTACTTTGACTCAGCAGTATTTTCTATGTTTTTTCTTAATTCAGTATTTTCAGTGTGGCTTTTAAACATCCAGAAAAAATTCTCTTTCCGTATTCCGCACAATATGGATCATTCAAACCATAGAAATAACACAGTCTATTGTTAACAAGCCAGACAGGACTTTTCATTGCACACTGAAGCTCCCAGCTAGCATTAATTCATTTAACTGGACAGCATAAAGTTGGACATCTCCAAGTCTTTAATCATTTGTCTGTTGCTGGAGAGCTGAAATCCACGATTCTTCAAACTTGTTCAGAAAGGAAAAAGACATTAATCTAGGGCTTGACCCAATGTCTGCTGAAGTAAAGAAAAAGGTTATGTTAGTCCAGTTGGTTTGGGACAAAGCCATTGACCATCTACAGTTAAGTTCTTCCACCAATGAAATTATTATATATTGCTAAACAATCAAATTGTTTTTTTTACTTCTTGCTCAAGACAGCAAAATAAAGCAGAATAGCTTTTAAATTATTATTTTATTTAAATTGTTATAAGTTCTAAGTAATACTTGTAATTCAAGGCAAAGCTTGACTTTTTAGAGAGCATTCTTCAATTTTATTTGCAAAAGTGTCCTGCAGACTGAATAATCTGAGCAATTGACCAATGACCAACTGCTGGAGTTAAAACTATGAACACTATGCCCAGAATTCTGACTTTATATTCAATAATTCTCTGTCTAAAAAGGACATATAAACATGTATGTTTTATTTTTATAAAGCTGACTGCTTTATTGATTTATATTGTTGCTCCTTCTCTGAAGTACTGGATTATTTACTTCCCTAGCAAAAGAAAAGGTGATTGTTTTTTGAGAGCGACTCATAAGTGTCTTTCTAAATACCACCTTAAAAAAATAAAATAAAAAATCCCTTACTAGGTCTCATAGATTTCTCGTCTGACTCTATATAATGTTCAGAGATTGTTGTGTAACTTGATATGGTCTAAAACATTAAGGAAGAATCAAGACCACATCATTAAGATCTTTGTAGTTTGTTCTGTAATGGGGTTATAATTTTCATATATTTTGGATGTTCTCCTTCACTCCTGTACTCTTCTGTCTGGTAAAAAGCTTCAAATAATCACTTTCTGTTTCCCTCTTTGTAAAAGTCATTTTAGTATATAAGGTAAGTACGAATAAGGTTTACAAGGTATACTGGCATGAACTATACCAGGCAGAAAAGATACAGTAACCAATATTGTTGTGTAACTTCCTTAGGAACAGAAATTCTCACAATCACCTTATTCAGCCATTCAAATAAGTGAAAAGCTGCATTCCCTGAGGGAGAGAAAGTATAATTAATGCAGCACAATGTCTATTCCATGCCGACATTCCCAATACTGGCAATCTGCATTTTGGTACTGTCTGCACACACATTGTTTTCTAAGAGTAATTATCACCTAAGTCCAAAATGTAATACGTGGCCAAAAAGGACATGATTAATATAAATTATAATAGTAACTCACTTCTTTGAAGTACCATCTTGAAATTATAGGGAACTGCTTCAGCTTGAAAAATTATAAATTGAAAATAGGGACATGTAGAAAAAATATTATGTTGCATGTGTATCTATTTTGATCTTCTTACCCATGATTACGGGGACAATCTAAGAGGAAATATATTCTGAAAAACATTAATTAATTTAAATTTAACAGATGTCAGGAGCAACTCTTGGGGAAAAAATAAATGACAGAAAATGCTAGAGCAAAAATATTAGTAGACACAGTTTAAAATGCATTTTTATGAGATCTCAATTCTACTTTTCCATTAACATTGTCTTGATGATTTGCCTGAAGTAATAATTATTTCATTTAAATAGAGCATCTGAGGATATACTCTAAGACCAAGTAGCCAGACAGCTAGTAAGTGGTAAGTGTAGCTTTTGGTCCCCTTCAAAGGGCCCCCCTCATCACCGGAATTGCATCTATTTGACAGTGATGCATACAAAGAAAAGCTTGACATACACTACTCCAATCGAAACCCTTGGGAAAGAAAATAATCAACAAATTTTTTAGGAAAACCCATTAACTGCTGGTAAGGTCCATGTTCTGCTCATCCATTGGTCTCTCTTTAACATAATGGGTATGTCCACAAAATCCTCTTTTTTTGCTATTAACCTTTCTGTTTGGAAAAACTGGTGAATGCAGTCCTAGGATAACTGTGATGGATGGCATCTTTTTTGTTGTTTATTCTGTATTTCTGTTCTGCTGGGGGGGGGGGGCTTGGTTTTGGGGGAGTCTTTTTGTGGGGTTTTGGTTTTGTTTTCCAGAGAAGTGGAAGAGGTAGCAGACACTGCAGGAGTAATCACTCTTTCATTGGATGAATTACCAGGCTTGCTTAGCTGGCACACTTTAGACTACAAGGTTCAACTGGCCAGAAAGACACAGAATGCAGCTGGAAACCTGCAGGTTATAAAGAGACTAAGAAGTGACACTGAGAAAAATGGAGCAGACAAGTGATTCCAGGGATATGATCAAAAGTTTAGAGAACAAAGCAACTTAAATGTCATTCAGTTAACTGGTATCAAGCCTGTAAGCAGGGAATTGCTGGAAAGAACAAAGCATGTGCAGAGAAGCATGTAAAGTATTTTATTACATTTTTTTTTGTTGTCCTTATTTGCTTTCAGTTATTTTTTAATTCAGAAAGATTAATATTGTATTCTTCATTCTAATAAAATTTGGGGTTCCTACTTTAAATGTCTTCTGGTCTGTAATCCACTGCAAAAAAAATATTATAGCCTTATTCACTTCAAAGCTCTGGTTGACTGGAGGTCTTGTCAAAGTGAGAGAGTGAACATTTTACAAGCAGGAAGGCAGGAGGTAAAGAATCGCTATAAATTCTTCAAAGTGAGAAAGATTACTAGATGGTTGCCACAGTTTAATACTGGGCACCCTCGTTTGTTATTATGATTAATGCCGTGGCTGACAGTACAGAAGATATACAAGTGGTAGGATTTAGACTGTTATAAAAAATCCTGTAATGAAACAGAGAATCAGAGTGACAGAAAATCACACATATTTGTAGGTGACCATGCATGTCTTGCCATATGTTTGCACACACACTACATTTAAATTTTAAAACATAGATAAATGTAAAGTGCTGTAGGTGGGCATTCTTATTCTAACCAACTATGCATTACATTTACCTTAACAATAAAGGACTCCAGCCAATACAACATACTGATCTCAAGGTAGTCAGTTCTCTATTGCTTGAAGTTATATCAGTGTGTAATGTCTTAAAATAGAATTCTCCAATTCAGACATAAGCCATAGTATTGACACAGAGTTATTAATAAAATTAGCTCTTCACTGTGGTAAGAAGAACAGTCCATGTGACCATCAGAGCTTATTATCTTAAAATATACTACTTATATGGGTTCATGAATAATGGCAGCAGTTAAAGAATTTGAAAACATATTTTATCCCTCAGAATTTACCCTTGTTAGATATTACAGGAATCTCAATGAGGCTGTGTAAATTTTCAGATTTGGTTTTCTGACAAATTATAAATTTTATGTGATATACATGATACTTTCGTTGGTTGCGAGCTGTAGCAAGTACACAGTTTGCATCTAACTTCCCCTGCAAAGATCAGTTTTGACAGTAGTCAACATACAGTGTAAACTATGTGCCAGACTCAAAGGTTACACAGGTGTACGCCGCTGCACGTACCCCTATGCCCATCGTCATGTAGGCAGGAAATTGTTGGGTCAGTGACTCACCAAATTATAATCAAATTAATTTGTACTTAGAACAAACCTGTAGGCACCTACACTTTGCAGAGACTGACTCCTTTCAATGGCCTATTTTACATACTTAAATTAAAGATCTGAGTTTCATTACAGTGCTCTTAGTTTCAGAGCAATGTTCGTTCAGAAGTTGCCAAGAGGGTTGAAAGGTAAGGTTAAGGACATATTGGGTGTTAAATCAATGCTGAAAGCTTCAGAGAATTTACCGGTTCCTAAATGCATGCAATTTTAATCCAAGAAAATAATCTGGTTTTTATGTAGCACATACACACTTATCCAAGAGGTATCCAAATCAGCATTTTTATATCACATATTATTAAAAAGTTCTCAAAATAATGAAAAATATTTCAGAAATTTAAATTCACTTTGAATTAAAAGTCAGCACTACTAGTGACATATATATATATATGAATATCTTTCATACCTGTAAGTGATATGTTTGTGTTGCCATTTCTGTCCTGTTAACGCGTAGCGTTTTCGACGAATGTTAAATTTGGAGCTACCTCTTGTTTGGTCAGGCACACCACATCGAGGCTTCTTCATCCAGCTGCAAGAAAGAGCACCACATAGTTAAAGCAGCATGAAAGAAAAATCATAACCACTGTACCCAACTAATAAAAACATCATACTTTTTTGTATGTTACAGTGTTATCAATTTTGTGTCTACATGCAACAATGACTAACAAAAGGAACAGTTTTCTTGTTACTAGATGTATACTTCGTAGAACTTCATTGCATCCCATGACATTCAGAAACCAATATCTTTGCTGTTATTCTTCCAAGTTTTCTTTTGCTACAACCTCTGAACAAAGACTTCACAACTGGACAAGTCTTTCACAGCCAATAATTTATTCTGATTCGTTCAAGGTAATTATGATCTGTATCACTAGCTTGCTTGCTGAAGGTGAAGTTAAAGCATATACACAAAGATTTAGTCAAATCACTAGTTCCTGAATTATTTCTTTGTATTCTGTGATCCTTGTACTTTGTCTCATTGTCATGATATTTAAACAAGCCTTGAGTTCTTTCAAAGAGCCCAGTCAACTACCAGATTTGTTCTTAGTTCAAGATACTGAAACTGCTAACTTTATGATGCTAATACGTTCTTCTATCTTATTCTCTTTCCACACAATGAAGAGTATCACGTTGCATCTATAAGCTCCTAGTGGAGATATTTAACTCAAGAATTCTGCTTAAAAATATTTAATGCTCTGTACAAAATCAAGCTGAAAAGGTCTAAATCACAAACAACAAAAATTACCATTACAGCAGCACCAGGCTTTCCACAGAAATCTTTGGTTTTTACAGTGGCCTTCAATATTTCAATGTTTTCCAATATTTCACAGAATCACAGAATGACAGAATGGTGGGGGTTGGAAGGGACCTCTGGAGATCATCTTGTCCAACACCCCTGCTGGAGCAGGGACACCCAGAGCAGGGGGCACAGGAACGCATCCAGGTCGGTTTTGAATGTCTCCAGAGAAGGAGACTCCACAACCTCCCTGGGCAGCCTGTGCCACTGCTCTGGCACCCTCACAGGAAAGTTTTTTCTCATATTGAGGTGGAACTTCCTGTGTTCCAACTTGTGCCCATTGCCCCTGGTGCTGTCATTGGGCACCACTGAAAAGAGCCTAGTCCCATCGTCCTGACACCCACCCTTTAGCTGTTTATAGGTATTGATGAAATCCCCTCTCCGTCTACTCCAGGCTGAACAAACTCAAGACTCTCAGCCTTTCCTCATAAGGGAGATGCTCCAGCCCCCTGATCATCTTGGTAGCTCTTCGCTGGACTTGCTCAAGCAGTTCCCTGTCTTTCTTAAACTGGGGTGCCCAAAACTGGACACAGTACTCCAAATGTGGTCTCACTAGGGCAGAGAAATGAAGAAAACCATCTTGTTTTGTCCAAAAGAAAACACGGAATATTTGCAGTACAAAGGAGTAGAGAGTGTGTGTGTGTATAGAAAACTACACAATCTAATGAAATAATTGATTTTTCAGCTCTTTACTTGAGGCATGAGATGTGCATTGTAAGTTTTACACCTACTAATACAAGACAAACCATAATGCATACTAAATGAATTTCTAGAGATGGGCTAATCCAGTCGATATCAGCCACACTAATTTTCATAAATCTGTGTGAAGAGGTTTAAAAGCACAGCCAGACTTAGAACACTTCATATATACTGTAGCTATGGATATATAGTAAATGTTGTTTAAATGTGTAAGTTGGATTTAAACTCACCAGCCTATGCAAAAATACAAAATTTTAGTGATACTACCAAGATGGCACCGCACCACACTTGCACCGATAAAGACTATATAAGTGCCTGCAAAAACTTTGATGGGTGACACATCCATCATATAGCACAAGTGGGGAAGCCAAAATTTATGAATTTGACTGCCTGAACTGAAGGCACTGAGTTAATAGTTACCTGTTTCAAATTAGAAACACAGAATTCTTTGCTCTAATTTCTGGATAGAATTATTAGAAAGTATGTGTAGCACATAAAGCAATTGACTATTATTTGTATTTGCAAGGAAGACAATCTTCTTTCCCTAGTGTCTGCAAAGACAATACTGCAAAATCTATAAAACTTTACCCCTCCAGTATTTGTTGAAACACCCTGCAACTTTACCTCAGGTTCCTCTGCTTTTTTAAAAGAAGTGTCAATTCAACAAAGTAAATGTTAGCGATTTCTGGCATGAAATAACATTGAAAAGTTCATTTCGCTCTAACAATAAAAGAAAATGAAGGAAAGAAGCAGATTTTTGTTACAGAGCAAAGGGAAGTTCTATTCTTCTTAGTAAAATGATACCATATTTACACTTCAGTAAATGAAATTAAAGTTGGCTCATACCTCAAAAAACTTTTAGACATGTTGTCAGTAATACTTTTTCACGGTGCTTGTTAGATCAGCATGCAGTTACCATGCATTTTAATGACAGGGTATATTAGAATTATGCTATTGAAACACTGTACAAAAATGTCAGGATCTTGTATAAAATATATAATCTATCACTTATAGTTGTACTGTTCCAAGGGCAATGACTTTAAATAAATTGAATTAGGTTTCTGCCCCCAAAAAAATGTTTAAATTGTTTAGCTTAAATGATGGGGACCTATTTTAATAACTTGCCAGGTTTGCTCACTGACAAGCCATGGGCAGATAAGTGTAAATATTCCAAGTTGTGAATTTAAAAATTAATCTTCAAAGTTATTATTGAAACAATCTCTCAAGTTATGTCAAAGGTTCAATACCCTTGCAGGAAATGTTAGCATAAAATGTTTTACACTTAAGATTTAATACAAAAACTCATGAACAGTAGGTAGCATTTATTGAAAACTCAATGTTGTATTATCTTACTAGAACTACTGACAATCCATTTTTAGCAAAACAAAACATAGCTCAAAATAATGTTATGAAATTCAAGCGGTCACAATTTGTTCTTGCATTGATTGTATGTACCTATCTGGAACATTATGCTTGTATCCTTATTGGTTTGGATGGGCAGGGGATGTTCCATGTTGTCATGCTGTCTGGCCCACTAATGTTCTTACTGCTCGTACATGAGGCCTGGGGCTGCGGTTCACACACAGCATAAATCCCAATGTAAATGGAATGGAAGCCTTTGCACAAGTGGTTCACTAGCTTTCAGGAAATTACCTTCATGTAAGCTTTAAAGAAAGATTCAATTTGCAGCTGAAGAGTCGGACTATCACCAAATCTCTCACCTAGAACTTAGCTGAGCTAAGTTTAGCAGTCTCAATTTTAAACAAATTATTACATGGCTAGTATTGGAGTTCAGTTTCTTCTAGCACAGAAATGAGCAAAATCTTACAACTGAACAACTTCGGGCAAATACATTTTCCTTTTTCTTTAATATGTTAAAAATATTTTTTAAACAGTAATTGTTCTCACACTGACTGGGAGGAAGACTTCTGTCAATAGCAATCATTAATGCTCATGACATTTGGGGATACTTAGTGTGTAATATGCTCTTCCATTTGGGGGGGAATTGATAAATAAAGCAGTCATCTCTATTTTCTTCCAAATATAGCTGCTTTTAACATAAAATGATCAAGGTCTTCTATGTTCTTGATTGCTTGTTGGGGCTTAATTAATTTTTTTTAAATAGTTGTTTTTCATTGTCAAAAAAGGTACTTACTGGTAACGACTGCCTCTCATTTGTTTGTTTCTGAACTTGTAGAAGTCTTTTATGCAGCAGCCCCTCAAAATTAATATTTTATCAGTACTCAATAAAGAGGCTTAATTGTGACTAATGTACTCTGTCTGTAGACTATGTCACATCAAATTCCTCTCTTAGCTCCATTAGTTTGAATCTTGAGAAGCTATATATGTCAAGAGAATTAAAACAGTTTAGACTCACAGAAAATCTGAAAAGATTAAAATAAAAATATGCAGCAAAACTGTAATGCTCTTCTGGTAGAGAGAGAGATGAAACAACTTCTCATAACTCAAGCCATTTGCCTTGCTATATTTTTTTATTTGGGGGTTAAGAGGAAGAATCTCTGTCTCCTCGCTTTCTTAAGTCTTCAGGGAAAAGTTTTGGTCTAATGTGGAATAAAAACATTTTAAAACCTACCTTTGTTTAAATGCCGCCCACCCCCCCATTTATTCCTAATCAAAACTGCTGCTTAAGCTGCATAATGTTTTTGGTTTTGGGGTTGGGGTTTGTTTTTGGTTTTGGGTTTGGTTTTTTTTTTTCCAGAGTTATGGCAAAAAAGGAAAATAAAAGGGAGAATCCAACTTAGTACAACTTGACTTAGTGGCTAGAAAAACTATAGACATTTATTTAAGAAAACTGCTGAATGGTACCTTTAAACTTCTTGTGAGAAGATATAGATATATTTTCTAAACATCTTTACTCTTCCCTTCCAGTGCTGTGCTATTATAGGACTTTATTGACACTCTAAGTAATAGGAAGCAGTCAAAGAGTGATGCAAGATACTGTATTTCCGCCCTGTTACTGATGACGGTTTGTCTGCAAGGCTTCTCAGTGAATGTTTGCTGAGGGTACAAGACCTCATGTAGAGCTTTTGTACAAAACCATCTACTAATAAAATATAACACTGAGACAATTTCAACAGCTCAAAAATTTCCATTCACTTTTACTCTGTGACTGATTATTAATATATAAAGAGCAGAGATCACACATAAATATGATTACATCTTAATTATGAACCTTGAAGTAAACTTGGTTAGAAGCTCATCTGAGCATTAAAATAAGCACAGTAGCCATTATAAAATGAATGCTTTGTTACTATTGCATAGATTTAGTCAGCATCCTATACACAACCATTCTACCTGTATACCAAGAAGTTTGTAATGTACCCCTTTAAACCGCAAAACATGTTTTGGAAATACACATGTATAGCAGTTTTAAGGAAAGACAACAACTAGTCTTTTTCTACTTAGTATGTTTGGTTTAGGGATGTGAAAGACCAAGATGCCAACAGTGGGTCCATTTTTAGAAGTATCCTTTTTAATGAATTATTCACTGTGTTTGGTAATATATAAATGAATCACAGAAAATACTGTGGCACCCCACGCAAATGTCAGAAAGTATTTTCCTTGGGTTTGCCACGGTCATGATACTTGTATTCAGAAGGTCCCTCATATTTTTATGCCATTATAATGATATCTCTTTCTACCACCCACTCTTCCTTATCCCCAGCAATAAGCATGCATCATGCTTTTCAAGCCACTTGGGAAACAAATTAGAAAATATAGCAAAAACGTGAATGGTGAGTAGTAGAGGGGAAATGAACACTGTTCTTATTTATGCATACCAAAATACTCATTGAGGAATTATCTTTTTTTCAGAGCAACAAAACTCCCCCAGGAGACTTTTGATGATGCTGCTGCAAGACATTATTTCTCTGTTAATATCCCAAAAGTTGTTTCCTACCAAGTTACTGCTACAACATCTTCGAAATTTTTTGTCCTTCTGAAGACAGAGAGGCACATCGTAATCTCTTCTCAAGTCATGCTAGAGAAGGAGGTAAATCCTACCGCACAAGATGACAACATATTGCTTTTATGAGGTTCCTGCTGTTCTCTTTATTTTGTAATCCCAGCATTGTATGTGATTATGACATATTAATCATGGAGAAACAAATGGTAAACTGTCACATATTTCTGGCCAAAAGAGAGTATATATACTACCTGTGTAGATAAAAGGGAAAACTACTTCAAACATTTACAAAATAGTGCCATAAATGAACAACTGAAAAAAAATTTATCCTTTGTTATATAGTTATATCTCCCAAGAATATTCAGTGGTGCTAACTGATGGTAACTTGAGGCCACAGTTTAGTTTAATGAGTTTATTTTTTTTCTCAACATGAATGCAAATGTGAAAAGTCTTTAAGAATCAGTTCTGTTCCCAACTCGACTCAGGTTAATGCAACTCCAAATGTGTAACTAGACCCAGAAGTCATCCAGCATGAGTTATATGTACCTAAGAATTACCATGTTTTAATATATCTCTCTGTGAAGAAGAAAATCATGCATCAAAAGGTTTGAAAGACTCAAAATCCACCAGATTGTAAAATTAATGTTTTGGACTGCTGCACAGATGCATTCCTTTGTCTCTTACATAGCAGAAGTGAAGACAACCTTGCTGACATGCTGGCCAACAAGCTCAATTTAGCAAATTTAAACTACTTCCCTTTGCAATTAAAGTTTTGGTTTGTTTTTTTCTCAGCTCGCTAGCTGACCCTCTCAACTAAGAGATGGCCTCTTCTCCTTAGGTTACCACTTTCTATCTCCTCTGCACTGCTAACTGTAAACAGATTATTTTCCTTTTAGTGAAATATATTGCTTCTTACAAAGCTGCCACTAATGTGTCTTTAAAAGGCTACTAGTGACTGGTGTAGCAGCACTCTCCCCTCAAGGGTCGGTCACTGAAGCTGTATAAAGAGCCTAGTCTCTCCACCCCGCAGACTGGATCATAAACATACTTTTAAGCACGGCTCTCTCACAAGGTGTTTACTGCTATTGCACTGCATGTTCTAAGGTCCTTTAAATTCCTAAACTGAGGGATGTGTGATCAACTCACATCCCCTTAGGGCAGCCCTAAAATCTGCTTTGCTTTATTGCTTTTCAATGTAATAATGCATGTTCCAGTGGAATAAAATGATTTTTCCAATCCTGCCAGCATTTTGGGTAGTCTCTTCCCTAAACTCTAAATGATAGAAAAATCATCCGTGTCAGGTACTTTAGCAGAACAGAATAACCAAAGATGACACATCGGGCTGGGGCTGGTAAATGGGAACTGAAGGAGGATTCCCACCCCCACCCTACACCCCCCCCCCCCCCCCAAAAAAAAAAAAAAGGCATTTTAGAGAAGTCGTAGAAACATTTCAATAAAGTAAATGTTGGATAGGCAGTGACAGTACTATTTTGTTACAGTAACTTTTTCTAAAATCACAAGATAATCTTTATTGCATTTTAACTGGAATGAGTCCAACAAGCACTTCAAACCTTAATCCCAGATATGTTTTCTTAACTGTGTACAAATACTCTTCTTTTGTGTGTGCGTGCATTTTCCTGGCACATTTTTAAAATTTGATGTAGTATAGAGTTGTTTGGAAGTGCCTTTTAATAGCTGTGTTTCACAAAGCTTTTCTGTGTTCAGTCTGTCAATAAAATCAGACACTGCCAGCCTTACACAACTTCAGAATTGCAAAGAGCACACAAAACTAATCCAATTTTACTGCATGTTAAAATGACCACACCTGGTCTTTTGTTACTGGAAACCATTAAATGAATGGGCCAGTGAGGTGTGCTAAATTTTTTTTTCACTGAGGAGAAGGAAATTCACACTAAAGATTTTCCCGTAAGAAAAGAATCTTTCCACTTTGAAAGATTTAATGAATTATTGCCAAATTTCAATAGATTTCTCCACGTCCACATGACAACCTTTTGGACCCTTCTTTAGTTAACCCTGAAACACTTTCTTTACAATCACATGCCCAAAGGCAGACAGCAGTTATACAGGCGACTACCTGCTACCAGGAAATACAGAAGATGAAAAAAAAAAAGTCAGGCAAGGAGAGAGAGAAACATTTTAACTCCCCATCTGAAGCCGCAATGCTATTTGGATATCCTGGTCCCCCTGTTTCATGGGTCAAATAGTTTTTCCAGTTCTGTTTTACCCTGGTTGAAACAGAAAAGTCAAGAGCATTTCAGTACTGGTTACTTACTCAATTGTGTTCCTGTCCACTTTTCCTGTCATATTAATGCCATAGAACTGCTGCATGGCAGCTATAGCTGATTGCATGGTTTCTGCAGAGCGCAACACCGACATTCGGGGGTCAGTTGGTGGAAGGTAGCCATACTTTTGTAACCATACCTGCAATGACAAGTGCAGTGGCTATTAAATAGAAATTAGAGGTAAATAAAATGCTCCCTAGTAATTAGTTTTGTAGCATATATAATGAAGCTTCTAATTCACCAAGCATAAATCCTGTTAGTTTGGGTTTTGGGTTTTTTTTTTTTCTGAAGAGAAGAAATTCTTTGGGGCTTTTATTTAAACGCCTTTATTAAAGATTCTGCTGTTTTAAGACTTACAGCATATTCTACCTAGGAGCCAGCTCTCTTTATTATCTGAAACTTCCTGCTTCAATTATTTATTCACTGTATTTATTTATTTGAAATTACAACTTAAGCACCTAACCCTGCCTCTAGGCACTTCAAGAATTTTTTAAAGCAGACAAAATATAAAATCTACAATATATGCCACATATAATTGACTGTCCACAGGGTACATAATAACATTCACCAACTACAATAATAAATCCACAATAGCTCTCACACAGTTTCACTATATTGCTATCGTCTCTCAAACAATTTGAAAGAGTGGGTGGGGACACATTCAGCTTTCCAAGGAGAATATCAAAATTACATACTTATAGGTAAAGCATGTGGCCAGGGGATAGTGAAGTAACAGAGTCTGTCCCACTTACAGGAAACTCCCTGATAAGAGGATCTTCCTTTATAAAGCAAGATAGATTTAATGCCAACTGTGTATGCTATTAATTGAGTAGAAGCGGGAGGGAGAAGGCATGGTCCAAATAACTGAAAGCTTTATGGATTAAAGCCAATATCTTAAGAACACCTGGAAATACCCTCTGAAACATGCCGTCCTCTTTGAGGCAATGTTTTATAAACAAATAGCTGTAGTTATCTTAATGCTTCTAAGCATTCTCAAAATCTAGCCTATACAAAGCACAGTGTAAGACTTTTGAGGCTGTCATGGTTTAACCCCCATTGGTAACCAAGCACCACACAGCCGCTTGCTCACCATCCCTCCCCACAGTGGGATGCGGGAGGGAATCTGAAGAGCAAAAGTAAAAAAACTTGTGGGTTGAGATAAGAACAGTTTAATATTTGTAATAAAATCTAATAATAATAATAATAATATTGTAATGAAAACAACAAAAGTGAGAGGAACAAAACCCAGGAAAAACAAGTGATACAACTGCTCATCACCCACCAAATGATGCCCAGCCAGTCCCTGAGCAGCAACTGGTGCCCCCAGCCAACTCCCCCCCAGTTTATATACTGAGCGTGATGTCATATGGTATGCAATATCCCTCTGACCAGTTTGGGTCAGCTGTCCTGGCTGTGCTCCCTCCCAGTTTGTTGTGCACCTGGCAGAGCGTGGGGAGCTGAAAAGTCCTTGACTACTGTAAGCACTGCTTAGCAACAACTAAAACATCACTGTGTTATCAACATTATTCTCATATGAAATCCAAAACACAGCGCTATACCAGCTACTAGAAAAACATTAACTCTAGCCTAGTCAAATCCAGGACTGAGGCAACAAAAGCATTGATACATCTTTAAAAATGTCTTAGCTTCTCATCTAAGAGCTGGAACTACTCACTATAATGAAAGGTACGTATACTGCCAATCTACAAGACACAGTTAAATTATATTGCTGCAGCTTCACTTTCCCTCGTAACGAAGTACTTGTGACCCCATAAATCTGATCTTCTGTTCTTTAAAAAAAAAAAAAAAGATTTAATAGATAAACAAATTTAAAAACTGCTTCATCCACCTCTTTCAAACATATCAAATCCCAGTTCACGGATTCTGAATCAATACATGAATGAACCCTGCCCTTATAGTTGTTGGCTCTGTCTGCCTCATACAACACTTTTGGGTTTTTTATCTGTTTATACACACTGTTTATACACAGCCTAACACAAAAATGTGTAGTCTGCAATATTCAGCCTTAAGTTTAGCTTGCAAAGTCCACCCAATTCAGTTCCATAGCAGGTTAACCATGCTGGTGGTGCAGTCCTCCTTTACGGACCCAGTGAAGAACCTCAAGATGGATGAACTCATTGCTATGGTTCACTTTACTAACACTGAACATGTATTATAGGTGAATATTGGCTCAGTGTAAATAAAAGATCAAACTGGCACTAAAGACAGGGGAAATCTTCTGGTAATGACTTCAGATATTTCTAATTTAAACAGGTTTACCTTCCCATGGTGCAGTTCAGACACAATCTCAACAATGTTTGTGAGCGCCACGTAACAGGGATGGGAGAATGGAAAGGATTAAGACCCAGCCTAACCTCTTTCACCTTCACACTATATATACAGGAGCCATTCAGAATAAGAACAAATTTTTGTTTAATAGATAGGAAGGTGTTCTTATTTCCAGTACAAATGAATTGCTACAATCAGTACCCACATCCAACTTTACATACAACTGACTTCTTGCACTTTTTGGTTTCAAGTGTGAACTTGTGAACACTAAGTTTGTGCTAGATTTGGGTCGTCACACAAATAATTTAGTTTATGTATTGCTTTGCACAGGAAATCTGTTTTTCCTTCCATCATTGGAAGATAGCTCTGAAAGACCAGCTAGAGCTGGAAAGTTGGCAAAAGCAATGAAATATATGGAAAAAAGACCATGGATGTAATAAATATGTCTGATGCAGAGTGAGTTGATTTTAATGTAGCGTGTGGAGTCCCTTTGAATTAATATTTACAATTAGTATATTTAAGTTATTTAGGTTATTTGAGATTCATCTTCTCAATTCAGTGATATTAGAACAAATGATCAGTCAGGGAAGAAAAATAATTCTGAGCAGCATGTCTCTGTTGTCTAAAATGATGCAGCGTCTCAGCATGCATTTAGTATGCAGACACAGAGCAGGGCTTTTCATGAAGCTCTCTTTCAGGTGCTAAGGGCATACAAAATTGCTTGGTATGCTTGTGAGGCCACCTATCACCACTCAAAACCATCCTCACTGATGGAGGAGACAGATATAGGGGTTGCAAGTAACCAAATTTACCAGGAGCTAAACTTTCAGATATCTGAAGTAGAAAAGCTATGAAGAGAGAGAGAGAAAAAAAACCAAAAAGCTTAGGGAGCAGTGCAGTAGAGAGGACAAACTGGAATCTAGCAGCGTTCCACTGCAGACACAGAAAAGGAAAAGAGAGGTAGCTCAGAAACAGCAGGAGTGGACAGTGTAGCCTTTCCCCTTCTAAAAAGGCTTACATAGAGGTTAAATACAGGATGCCTGATAGTCACTCCCTATCATTGAACAATGGAAGTAGACCACCTGGGTCTTCACTCAGCCTTCAAAATAGCAATTAGAAGACACAACCAACATACCAGAAAGTCAGATGACACTCTGAAAACAAGTTTATTTTTTTGAAAATTCAGAAAAATTGACCTCCAACGCTAATAACTGGTGAATGCTTGAAGGCTAGTCTCATTTAGTAGCATTAAATGTTACTACTGTTCTGTCCTTGTGAAAACAGATCATGAAACAAGGTAAGAGAACAAATATGGTTCCTGTTGCACTCTTCAGATTCCTCAGTTTTCTCTTAGCAAATTTTGAAGGACCTTGGCTCAGTCTGCCAGATACCTGAAATATGCCCCTCAGGTTCTATTGTGCATAGTCCAAATGCTATGAACTATGGAGGAGAAGCTTAACTTTAAAATTAAGTCCAAAATACACAGGTGGGTAGAACAACAAAGAGGAAAAGAAACAGAATGAGGCAAATACAGCAGGAGAACAAAGCAAAACAATTTTTCTTCCAGCCTTGTACTTTTGAGGCAACCTACTAAAGAAATTATGACCACAAGAATATCCATCTCCCCCTCTACTGAAATTTGGTGTCTCTCTGCCTTAATGCACTTCAGCAATGACAATGCACTGTTGGCAAGCATCTATATCTCTATCATCCTGAGGAACTCCTCTGTCTTGGAACGAGGAAATAGTGAAGTAGACCCATCTAACATAATGCCTGGCATGTCAACAGAGGCGCTCTGCAAAGACTCCAAAATCAGTGATATGTCCCATTCCTTTATACAGCTTAGGAAGATAAAATACTGTTACTTCAAGTGAAGTTTTTGGGCAGGACTTTCTTGTCCTTCAGGAAAATGAAAACCATGGGAACCACAGAAAAACACAGCTGGAAGACAATGGGTTCCACCACTTCCCTCTCTATTACAGTGCTTAACTATCCTACTGCTTTGAAGTTTTGCCTTAGAGTTGAATCTCCCTTACTCTCATTTTACCTGTTACGGGTGAGGGGAACCGATTATTCTTTTCCCCTCTGCAGCAGCCTTTTATGTATTTGAACTCTCATATGTGAGTCACTCTTTCTAATCTTTTTAAATAAACTAAACTAAAGAAACCTCTTTTTGTTTAATCTTACTTCATTGTCCACATTAACTTCCAGGAAACTAGAAGCTAACATCTATCCTTACTAAGCATCTGCTTGCACTAGATTTTTATGTTAGTCCCCATTGTTAGTCTATTAACAAACACTGTAGGTTAGCTGAAGTGTTAGGAGTAATTCAGAAGAACATAGACACTCAAAAATATTTGTTACTGTTTTTTCTCACTAACTGAAGTTCAAGGTTTATGTCCCATTTATCTATACATTTTAAAATTCTAAAAGCTAAGTGCTTTACACACACTTTTTCCACCAGAAAAGTTCTTCACCATAACTCCACCTTCTGTTTTCATAATTGTAAGGAAAAAGATAAACAGACTCCATTAGTGATAAAAGCTGTAGAGATGCTAGGAGTTTGTTGGGGGCCTGCCACTACTGCAGGAGTCCATGGAACCTGTAAGTGCTCAGCACACGATTTGT